>NC_045615.1:80816666-81119696 GCF_009829155.1 Mustela erminea
CATAAAGAAAATAAGAAGAGAACTCCATGTACTTATAAAGTGGGTTGTGGCAGCTACTAAGGGGAGAAAAAGGGAACCAGGATAATTCTTTGCTTGAGAAGAGTCCCTGTGTTGTTATAATCTCTATTGTTTCTATTTAGAGAAAATAAAATTTGAAAAATGATTTTGAAAATGCATCTAAAGGCAATTTATCTGACTTTTAGGTGTGGCACAACCCACAGAATCTAACCAAGTTAAACCACCTATGGGGCTATTTTCAAGCCAGAATCATCTGTTGTCCCGTGTGTGCTTTTAAAATCTTTTTGAAAATTAGACCTTCTCTGGTCTGAAGACAATGAGATTGAATTTGCTGAATTTTTTCCTGTGTAAACAATGTTTTTTTCTTTTTGCTTACTAATTCAGAAAATACATCAGCAACAATATTTATGCAGCTTTTAGACAAAGGAAGAAATCACATGTCTCTGACCAAATGAGTTAGTCATCATTTTATGTGGTTTTCCATATGTGTGTCATCAGACACTTTAGAATACCAAAGATAAAACCTTTGGTTGGCAGTTACTGGGTTATTTCTTAACAAGTTTAAGTATTTATTGTTGATTAGATAGCCATGTGTATACCAGAAATATGTAGGTCTTCTTTAAACTCTGACTGTAAATTATCAAATTTCTTGTTTTTAAATTTCTAAGCCACATGTCCTCTGCAAAACTATGTAAGTTTTGAGAGCTAAGTGTCTCATATTGTTAGCATGTTAGTAGTAACAAAGGAATGATTAAGAGGAAAGAATAACTTAAATTTGTTTTCCTAAATAATATTATTACAGAACTGACTCAGAAGTTTTGTTGGGGAACAAAAATCCTAAGAATTACGATATTTAAAATCTGTAAGATTTAAAAATGAAACTTATATAAGTCAATTTTTCATTTTTCTTGTTTCTAAAGCAAGTACAAGAATAAGGAATAATAAAGAGTATATTTTAACCATGTGCCAGTCACTATGCTAATTATACATATTACATTTCCCTCAATACTTCTTTGGGGTTGGTTCTATGCTTATTATTCCCATTTTACAGATAAGGAGACCAAAATTTAGGGAGTAGAGTTCAATGTCAGTAAAAGATATGAAAGAGCCCTCCATCTCCTCCTATCCTTTGCTTCTAAGACCTTGATTTAGTTATTCCCTCTCTCAGTTCCTCATAGTATACACACTTGCATTCCCACGACAGCTTATTTCACCTTCATAAAAGTGATATCCTCTATTTACATTTTATTTAATGTAACCAGTGAAAGAGATATAACATGATGCAGATGCTTAACTTCCATTTCACCAAATTATATATAATTAAACACACATAAGGATTTAGGCCAAACACTGGCCATCAATAATACTGCTGAAGATATTTAGTTAGCTTTAGCATAACCCTTGTGAGAAATTCAAAATCTCTGACAAGACTATTTTCTCCAAATGCTGCACAAATGTCAACTGACAAATAACTAAGGTCCTTCACAGATGGACCTTTTCCTCCAGCTCGTGTCTTGTCTTGTTCTCTGGGCCCAGATTGTCCAAAGTCCCAGCACATCTCACTGAGTGACACCTGTCCAACTATTAGCAACACCTTCTAGCTTTTTGCCAGTGGCAAACATCTTCACATCTAAGTCACGTGGATTAAATCCCAGCTTCCTACTATAGCTATGGCCTTGAAAAAGTCACTTAACCTAATTGTCAGCTTATTTAAACATAAAACAAAGATAGAGAAGAACTATCTGATGAGGATTAGACAAGATAATCTATGTAAACTCCTTAATCCAGTATTTGCATACCTAAGGACTCAATAAGCATTTGATATAATCATTATTAATGTGTTAAGTAAGATTTTTTAAAAAAGTTTTATTTTGATATGCTTCTCCAGTGTTTATAATACCTCCAAATCTATTTTTTGTGTGAAATATTTGTGACACCCTTTTACCATTATTTATATTAAGTGATTAGTAAAAATGCAATTATATTATTTTCATAAGTTTGTAATTATTTATACATATAAACAATAGTGAAGACTAATTTTCTTTCCTTTAACAGGAAATCAAACATCTAAAATGTAAGACTTATGATGCCTAACTAAAATGAGTCACTTGTTTCTGACTCGTGATTTTGGCTCAGGTCATGATCTTAGAGTCATGAGATCAAGCCCTGCATTGGGCTCTGTGCTCTGTGGGGAGCCTGCTTAAGATTCTGTCTTCCTCTCCATCGGCCCTTCCCTCACTACATGTGTACTCTCTCTCTCTTAAAAAAAAATAAATAAATAAAATGAAATAAAAGATAAGACATTGGCAGTCATGAATTTAAAAATATGTTGATGTCAATCTGAGGGTTTTGAAGGGACGGGGGGTGGGAGGTTGGGGTACCAGGTGGTGGGTATTATAGAGGGCACGGATTGCATGGAGCACGGGGTGTGGTGCAAAAATAATGAATACTGTTATGCTGGAAATAAAAAAAAAAAAAAAAAAAAAAAAAAATATGTTGATGTAAATGAAATGCTTAATATAAACTATTTTACTGAGAAAGATATATATGGTGGTAATATCACCATGTAGCCTACATTTAATTGCATAGGTTTCTGTGAGTGATCATCTTTCATTACAGTGCCCAGCTCAACTGGTCATGCACATTTTCATCTAACAAAGAGTCTGAGCTTCCTTGTAGAGAGCACAAAAATAACAGATCATCAAACCCACTGGGGTCCATAATTTTCTAGTATGCTGATTTTGGTTCCTATACATTTGAGCATAAAGTCTGCTTGGTATTGAACCATTAGTACTTACAATCTAAGAACATAGCAAAGTCTAAATAGTAGGAAAGGAAATATTAGCTAATCACAAGATTACTAGAAAAAAATACAGAAAGTTGTGATCACAACATCATTCTGTGAAAGTAAAAGTTCATACCATAGACATTTTACAGAGAAATGAATGCGTAAATGAATGGATGGTTTAAAAAAAAAAAAAACAAAAAACTGTTGAGTTCCAAAAATAAGTAGAATTTAAACTTCACATAAGGAGAAATAATTTTATGAGGAAAATGTTTTCACATTTTAAACAGAAAAAGAGAGTATTCAGGGCTTTATTTTAGATAAAGACAGTTAAAAAGATATCTATTGTTTCTATTTAGATAAATTAAAATTTGAAAAATGATTTTGAAAATGCATCTAAAGGCAGTTGATTTGACTTGTAGTTGTGGGACAACCCACAGAATCTAACCAAATAGCACATCTGATCTTCTCACAAGGAGTCTGTTACTTTTGCATAGTACAGACAATGTATGCCAAGGTTTTGTTAAATGTTGGCTTTTCATTATATGCTGATAACAAAACTGGAACAAGAAATAACAAAGAATTGTTTCACATTTATATTAAATAGTAAATAAATATAACAAAAGTAATTCTAAGTCAGCTAATTGACATAATGTTATTTCCAGCAAGAGGAAGATTATGGTTTTGAGACATAACTTGAAACTTTATCTTTTTTCTTTACAAACAAATATTAGTACAGAAAAGGGGATCTAAAGACTTAGAAACCCAATTTTTTAAATTAATTTATTTATTTTCAGAAAAACAGTATTCATTATTTTTTCATCACACCCAGTGCTCCATGAAACCCAAATTTTTGATATTAGCATTGATAGTCACAAGTAGGAATTTCATTTTCTTGCCTTGTCAGTTGGCCAGCTATTCAATGCCCATGGGTATTCTCCAAATCTGGACTGAGCTATTTTAATGGAATTTCAGAGAAACCAGCAGTGCCTCTTTTGTGGTGTTTAAATGATATTTTTGTGTCCTACATTGCCGAATCAGCACCTTCATAGAATAAGTGGTTGACATACTCTTTTTGTGCAGGATCACCAGAAAAGATTTGAAATACTAGTTCATGAATGAAAATACTTCTTTCTTTTTAAAACACTTTAATAATTTTTTATTATGTTCAGTTAGCCAACATATAGGACATAATTAGTTTTTGATACTTCTCTTATAACAAAATTAAAATTCACTCCATCACTTGTAGTGCTTAGAAATTTCACTTTGAGATTTTTTTTAAAGATTTCAAGTTTGTTTATTTTTTTAGTTAACATATAATGTATTATTTGTTGTAGGGGCACAGGTATGTGATTCATCAGTATTACACAATTCACAGCACTCACCATAGCACACACCCTCCCCAATGTCCATCACCAGTCAACCCATCCCTCCCACCTCCCTCCCCTCCAGCAACCCTCAGTTTGTTTCTAAAGTCTCTTCGGTAGTACTATCTACAACCAATTATTGTTAAATTTGCTATTATCTTTGTTATTTATGAGCATTAAAAACTTGATTTTCTTTTCCTTCTAGGATCCCCTGCCCTGACTGGAACTGGAACAATCAATGTCATAGTAGATGACGTCAATGACAATGTCCCCACTTTTGCCAGTAAAATGTATTTCACCACAATTCCTGAAGATGCACCAACTGGAACAGATGTTTTATTGGTAAATGCCTCAGATGCTGATGCTTCAACAAATGCAGTTATCAGGTCAGTACATTTCCTTTTGTAAATTTTGATTGTTTTTCTCATCAAGGATTAATCTTTGGACTAAAGGAATATAATGCTTAATTTTGCTAGAAATTCTATGACATTAACAGATAGACTTATTGTGACTGCCTACTGTTAAATAACCAATGATGCCTAAAATGAGGATTCAAACAATAATGATTTAATTGTTCTAAAATTTTAATTAATTAATTTTATTTATATTTTTATCATATCTCATGATTTTGTAGGTCATGTATTTGTTTGTAGGGAAGAGTTCACAGGGAGAGTCTTCTGCTTCATTTGATTGACTGGTATCACTTAGTGCTATTTACCTGGTCACTGGGTGGTCTGGAGGGTTTAGGATGTCTTCACTGAAAGCCTGGTGTCTTGGGAGGGATGGCTCAGCTACGTCCCTATCTCTGATCTTGTGCTTCTCAATGTGGTTCTTTAGCAGGTAGCTAAAATGGGCTACATGGTAGCTCTGGGTTTCAAGAACTTCAAGTGAAATTTGTCAGTCCTCTAAAGAATAAGGCCTGGGAGTAGCACAGCATCACTTCCATAATAGTCTATTTGTTGAAAAAGCTGTGATCTGCCCAGATTCACTGGAAGGATAAATGTATATCACAATTGATGGGAGGAGTATCGAAGAATTTTGGCCATCTTTAACCCAACTGCTAGTCTGGATAAGAATATTTATATTTTCAAAGTTTAAAAAGTTTATTTTACTCTACTTACATCTATTCAAAATGGAGAAAACAATATGGTAACTTGTTCAGGGAGCATGTAAAAGCAGGTGGGTTGTAACATTTGGTGGATCTAGCTGGGTCACATTTTTCCAGGCCTATTCTAAACTTTAAGAAATGAAGATTTCCAGATTTTCCAGATAAAGATCTCAAAGACATAAATACTTCTTACCCACACATCATCCCCACTCTCGATAGGCTGATAATGGGTAAATGAGAGTGGATAATTTGAAAGTTCAGAGGAGTTATCAGTCAAGGGTGGCCTGTGCATGTTGCTATTGTGATAATTTGGTTAGGGATTTATTTTGTTTGTTACTAATTTCCTATTTACAAAATTACTTTGGGAAATGGCATCAGTCTCTTCCTGCTGGTAGAAATGACTATTATGTAGAAGGCCTCAAGTTATTTTTCGTTTAATAAACACGCATAGAGTTGCTAGTATGAGTAACAAGGCAGCATTTCTACTTTCTTCAAGCCTGCATTCTTTTTGAGGTAGATAAACAATTTAATATGACATAAATAGGATTACTTCATACGGTGAGTGCAGCCTTGAAAAGCCAAGAGGCTTATATAACAAAGAGTGACAACGGACTCTTAGGTGTGGTTATTATGGGTGGCCTCTCTAAGAAGGTGACATTTAGGCTGTAAGAACTGGACTGTGGGATAGAAGTAAGCACTGTGTGTTTAGGAAGTTTTGTGAGTGTGGACCAAAGTGAGGAAGGGGCCAGAGAGGTAGGCTGGGATAAGATCATGTAGGCCATCTGAAGGCTCCTGGGTCATGGTAAGAAACTGAGGTTTTTAATTTTATTTTTATGTGAGAAACTATTGGAATATTCCAAACACAAATCAATATAAACTGATTTGTTTGGATTGGATTGAAGGAGGCAGGACTGTAGAAAGAAGCCATTGGGAGAGAAACCAGTAAGACCATTTAGGTGCTAATTAATATAGTGATTCAAACAAAAGATGGGAGTGTCTGAGTACTAAGGTGGAGAAATGAAAATCGAATTAATAGATTTGGAAAAATATTTGAGATTGTAAGTGGGAATAAGAGAAAGAGAAATCAGACTCATCTACTAAGCTTTTTTCTTGAACACCTGGGCAGATGGCACCACTGAAGGTAGGGTTGGAGGAGTAATAGGTGTGAGAGAAACCAAGAGTTCTTACTTGAATACAACTTGACATGACTATTGGTCATTCACATAGAGATATCAGTTTGGGCATTGAAGATACCAGTGTGAATCTTAGGTTAGGGTCAGGGCTGGAGATACAGACTTGGAGTCATCAATGCTTAGAGCACATTTAAAAGCAAGAAAATGAGTAAGAACGCTTAAGGAGAGAGTATAGAGCAACAAAAGAAGGTCAGAAACTGGTTCTTTGGAATCCTCCCAATGCTTGAAAGGCAGGAGTAGAAGGAAGAGTCACCTAGGTAGCTTAGCAGCTCTGGCCAGAGTTACAGGAGGAAATCCAGAAGAAGATGGACACTGACATGCGCTGTAGGAGGGAAGGCTATGCATGAACTTCTTTCAGAAGCCTGGGACCTATTTTCAGGAAAATAAGTTTCTTCTTGAATTCCAAGAAGTTTATACAGTCAAATCATTAAGGATGGGGAAAATTTCTGCCCAGCATCATAGCTATATGCCTCTTGGGTCCCTGAGCTTAACACCACCTGAAGAAAGGCAGGTACCACTTATCTTCTTCCTGGTCTGAGGTTCAAAATGCCGGTAAATACCACCTCCTTTGCTTGTCCTACACCAAAGCACAGAAATCATGGAATCCATACCCTAAGAATTAAGTCTTAATTTAGTGTTGAGAGCACAACTAGGAATGAAGCTGACTCTACTATTAATTGTGGGGCAGCTTATTTAACATTTCTGGGGGGTCAGTTTTCTTATCAAAAAATAGATATACTAAATAATAAAACTGATTTGATAGAATTATTGCAAAGACAAATAAAACACGTAAGTGAACTGCTTAGAATAGTGCCTAGAACGAAAAATATCCATCCTAATCCTGCAAAGCACTTTTCCCTTTGCATGTCACCTGTTAGTGCTCAGTATGTTTCTGACAATTTTGAAAGAGATATCCTATCCATTGTAGTGTTGTAGTCTAATAAATCTTTATCTGCATACCAAGGAGTCTTTCTCTAAAGATCTGTTACCAATCAGTGACAGAACAGTAACCTTGTCTGAGGTGTTTCAATTTCTGAAACAACTGTGAAGCCTCATGCTTACCAAATCAATACAAGTACTAGAATAAAATGCTGTGAAGATGATATACCGTTTCCTTCCGGAGTATGTCAGAGTTGCACTGCCAAATGTGACCCTACATTCGTGAGCAATGGTAATCAATGTAGAGTTGGTCTAGAAAATCCTGTCTGTATTTCCAGAATGTTTGATATAGTTGTCCTGGTAGCTTTGAAATGATGGTTTTGATTTGATAATATATATTTTGTTTGTTAGGTTGACTGGTTGAATTTTCTTCTTCCTTTAATATCAGAAAATTAACTTTATACTTACACATTTGCTGAGATCTATAAAATACATCTGCAAAATCTTTAAATGACTACTTTGACTGTCTTACAGTGATACAGAAATTGAAGCTGTTTTTATTTTGGAAAAATGATTAAATTCACTTACCTTAGGACAGACAATTATTACAACCTAGATTTAAAATACTTTCATAGATAAAGTTAAGTAGTTACGCCAGCCTAAATCTTATTTACTCTGGCATGCTGTCTTTTTAATGGAATATTATACACTTTTATATTAGGTGTTAATCAGGCTTTGGTAATCATGGAGTTGAGAGAAACCCATTCTCCTGGTTAATGGGTCTATTTTATATTAATTGTATATTGCTTTATATATATGAAAATCATTTACCCAACTACTGATGGGTTCTCTAATAGCACAACCCATTCTGTGTCATCTAATTTGTTAGTTTTCTCTTATGGTCTACTGTAATCTTGTACACAGCAGTCACCCAACAAATATTTATTTATATTTTTGTTTCTGCCCATTTGCTCAAGCTATACAATTTTTTGGATGGTGTACTGACATTGAATTATATACTTTATTTTACTCATAGTATTCTTCCCTCTAGTAAACTCATCTGCATTAATTTATAATCTTTGTCGACTTTATGTATCTGCATCCCAGACAGACACCCATTCCAGCAGTTAGCTTTGAAGCTTTTTTCTCTTGACTGGACCAAATCTCCATTTAAATCTCACTTTTAACTTTCATGTTATAATACTGGAGAAACTCAAAACTATATTGACTGTAAGACAAGACAGGTCCCTTACTCTGTGTTCTTAATCCATTTAGTGTCCTTCAAATCTTTAATTCAACAATTTTTTCATTTCTCCCTTGGATCTTCAAATCATCCCTGTTCCCTGGATCATGCATTGATCTCTGTGGAAATGCTCAGAATATCTGGTATTGAATACAGGTTCCTTTATTCACCTATACCATGACTTAGAAAAGTCATGTTTCTGTCTCTAAGGCTCAGTATATCCATCAGTAAAAGTGGAGATAGGAATTATTAATTTACAGTTTGTGAGAGTTAAATATATATTGATCACTACTATCTTCCAAGTAATATATACGTAATTCGTTAAGATGCATAAATGTCTCGAATACAATTATTAGGACACAAAAGTCACTAAATTGACGTGAGGTTTTTTTTTTCTCTTTATTCTTCTTCTATCTATTTTACTCCTAATATAGTCTTCCTTGTATGATGTCTGCAACATAGTAGTGACTGACGAATACATGCATTAAATGAATGATTCCATTATTCTTAAGCTGTTGTTTTTACTCACCATTTTTTAGACAACATTTTTGAGAGAGTAGGTCACTTCTTCACAGTTTTCTCCAACCATTTATCCTGAAAATTTCTCAATCTGATTTTCTCTTCCATTGCTTCATTAAAAAATAATTTATCAAAAGTTTTTGCTGGAAATTTTTAAGTCCAGTGTGTATTGTCCTTTACCTTTTGCAATATTTGCACCACAGGTCATCCTTTCTCTTGGCAGTTTTTCTCCCTCCTCAATGTCTATGTAAATGTTATCTCTTATGTATCATTCTGCAACTCTGACCACACTTTCTAATTTACCTTCTGGTTTCCTCTCTCCAAAATAATTTGGATATTTCCTAAATATTTTTTCTCAGTCCTTTCCCCCCCCTTTCTTTGTGTGTGTGTGTGTGTGTGTGTGTGTGTGTGTGAGAGAGAGAGAGAGAGAGAGAGAGAGAGAGAGAATAATTCACTTTCTCAGCTGCAACCACCCAGAAAACTATGCAGAAAACTCAGTATCTGTGCTACCCATTCTGACTCCACCCCTGAGATCCTTGCCGGTATTTCTAACTCTGTAGTGGACAAACCAACCTGGAGGTTCTGTTGGCATCCGAAGCACAACATATCAGAAACTTAAGTTTTCCCCTTTCTCCTTTTGGCATTCAGCTTTCTTTTAATGGTGTTGCCTTGCTTTCTTCATCTCCGTGTGCTAGCCAAGAGTCATCCTCTCCCTCTATACTCAGTCAATGGACAAGTTCTCATGTTTCTTCTTTACTAATGCCTCTGGCACCCATTCTTTTCTGTGCGATCTTCCTGCCAAGATTTTAGTTCAGCCCACAATTACATCATGCCTGCACTATTACAATAAAAATTAACTTTCTTCCCTGACTCTGGTTTCTAATCCCTCCGATCTATATACCACACCGTACTGCATGATTTTGGAGCCTTCACTGTGTCCGAGGCACCCTAAGTCCTGAGGACTTGGACCATCTAGCTACCGCAAAGAGAACAGTTCAGTATAGGAGAGAATTTTGTAATTTTGTAATTATAGTATAGTGACAAGTGTGTAGTTTAAGCACAGAAGGGGTGGAGAGAACAACGTACTCAAGGCTATCTGAAGAAATCAGTAGAAGCTTCGGGCAATTAATGATTTTTGGAAAGACTGAGAAGTAGCTGATCAACGAATAAAGGATGAAAGACCTTCTAGGCAAAGACAGTCACAGGCGTAAGGTCAGGGAACGCTGCAGAAGCACAGTGTCAGGGAAGCAAAGCTGCTCGGCATGGTTGGTGTGGGTGAGGAATGGGCCTTGTATACCACATGAAAAATTCACACTCCTCTCTGTATCTAACAGGAGAAAAAGCTGAAGTGTTTAAACTGGGCAATAACATGACTAGGTTACATTTTATGGTAATTCATCACTCAGTGTTGTAGGAAGTGATCTGGAGGAAGCCAAGCCTGGGTCAGTGCGTGAAAGAGCAGTGGCAGTAATCTGAACCAGCTTGGGCATCCAGGGGCTCAGCTTTAACAGTGATACCCCCTTCCTCAGAGTCTTTCAGCTTCCACTTTGCTATGGCATAATGCCCAGTCTCCATATTCCGGTCACTCCATAAAAGGCCCCAGTTTATTCTGCCCCAGTCTTCAGCACATGGCCTAACTTGCAGGCTCCCTGGATCACTTTCTACTCCTGGGAAAAGAATCTGTGCTCTCCCAAGCCTTACGGCCTTGTTCAGGTTCTTCTGTGTCCTAGTTCAAGGTTCTGCGAACTGTAGTCCGCAGGCTAGATTTGGCCCAGTGCCTGCATTTGTAAATAAAGTTGTATTGGAATAAAGCCATGCCCCACTCATGTACGTCTTGTCCATGGCTGCTTTTGTACTTCAGTGGCAAGTTGAGTATTGTAGCAGAGCTCTTCAGGCCTCCAAAGCCATATGCACTAACACTGGCCTTTTACGGAAGAAAATCTGCTGACTCCTGACCTGGAATAGCTTTCTCCCTTTTCACCACTATTGTCAGATGGGTAGTCCCTTTAAAATCCAGCTTCAATTTTGCCTTCCTCAAGGAAAGCGTTCTTTTAATCATTCCACTCAAAAGCAGTCTCTGCGGCTTTTGAAGACCTAGAGGAGTGCTTCTGGACAGTTTCATAACACTCAAATGTATTGCCTGGTTTTGTACTTATTTTTCTTTCTCTCTTTCTTCTATCTAGCATGTAAGCTTGAGGGCAAGATTTGTGCCTTCTAATCCATATGTCTTTTAGTCTGCCTACCCATTTAACTCAGTATGTAGGTGGATTATAATAGATTATATATGACAGATTATTAAATTATAACTACATATGTATATGTGCTCTGTTATGTGTGTAATCCTAGACATTTAATTCTCAGAATATACCAATTACAATTCCAAATGCATCTCACATATTACATTCAATATTCAAGACTATGAAGTGAAAGGAATGTATATGTGATCCACACTTTATAGATAGAAAGAAAAGGCTTAGCAAGGTTGAGGAATTTAATGAATTGAAGTGTTATGAGTCAGGTGAAAATTCATGCCCAAGTGAATTGTGTTTCAAAGCACAGTCTCTTTAACTACTACTAAATTATCATATTCTAGTAACATACTGCACAGTGTTGTATGATTCTAGTAGATCTCAGAAAGAGGCAAAAAAAAAAAAAGATTAAAATATCAAATTGGGGCATTTTAGCTTTACAAGTGCAAAAATTATTGATTTAGATTATAGATAATAATGATGTCAGTTTACACCAATAATTTGAAATAACATTTCTTATTCTTTAATCAGTAAGTAACACATTTGCTGATTTGCATTGAATCAAATCAATGTAAACCAATGCTACATTGAAATCCCTTAAACAAAAAGAGTCTCCTTCAGCCTTAGCCAGCAGTAATTTCTTGTCTCCATTGGGTCTGCTCAGGCTGCTTTTTACCTCTTTTATACTGTGGTCCAATGGACCAGGTGTGTTGATGTCATTAAGACAGAAGTTCCAACTCTAGATTTACCATTTTTAGGTGGTATGCTTTGTTGTGCAACTATATGAGTCTCTCTTAGACTCAGATTCCTCATCTATAAAAAATCCAAAACAAAACCAAAGTGTCAGGATTGTTTTTGAAGTTAAATGAGAGCATATATAAAATGCCTTGTAGTGTGCTCAGTACACACAAAGAGCACAGTAAGATGCTACAAATCTTGAAAGACTACATAGATGTTTAGATGTTAAAAAGATAGCACAAAACCCAATCTAATTGAGTTTATCCCTTAGAAGAAATTAATTTGGACCAGAGAAGGAAAGATCTCCAAATAGGGATGAGAACCAAACCAAGACTGAAGTGATAGAGGGAAGGCAAACCTGGGCATTTATCTTTGCCATCTATCCATTGTGTCTCTTCTATCTGTGTGTGTGCATGTGCATGTGTGTGTGTGTGTGTGTTTTAATTTATAAGTATAAATTGCATGAAACTGGTATTGTAGATATTATGAAACATTACAGAACATTTCATATTTAAAATCAACTTTTGATATACTTCAGAATCAGGTAGTCTAGAAAAAAATCTTATTTTAACATGACAATTTATTCTTTAATGTTCAAAAATAGTAAAGATGTTAATTACTTTTACACAAATAATCATATGCCCCATATGATGCCCCATATGTATAATAGCATAAAATAGCATAAAATAAAGAAAAAGAATTTATAGTACAAGATTTCATTATGCATTATTTCATTAAACCTGGACAAGATCTCACATCATTTACCTTTCAGCACATTGCTCTTTCTTTACACACCATGGTCTTGTCATATACAAAAATCCAAATCTAAATTTGAATGCATTTTTCATTACTCTAATTCTATTTTTATTTGTGAATGATTGAAGGGATATTTAATTGACCCTGCTCTTTGCTGTCAAAGAGCTGTAAAAAAGTTTATGATGCTGTGAATTACTCTTTTTACCCTGTGAAGTTATTTGGCAATTTCTACATCCACTGATGTAGGGAAACAGGATTCCCCAGAATAAAATCACTCAATTCTCATAATTCAGATTCTTACAGAATTTATTGAAGAGGTAGAACAATTTGGTTACCTCATGAGTCTGAATTTCTAACTGTAAGAATTCAATTATAAGCCTCGGATATTTTTATTTTGACAAAGCAGCTAGATGTATAGTGTGTAAGGGCAGTAATTATACTGTATAAAGAGTCACTTCTGGTCCAGGAAAAGCTATTCTTATTTACTCTTGATCCTGGCATGTGGGTGTGCCAAGAAGTGTTAAAAATCTGAGTGATATCAAGTACTTTATAAATACTGAAGTCATTTCTCAGCCAAAACTCCCTCTCTACTTTTTTTTTTCCATTTTGCTATCATTTTATAGGACTTCTATTTTTAAAAAAATATCAGCTCCCCAACAGTTCATTATTTCTTTAAAAAAGGATGAAAATGCTGAAATGTTTGTTTTAAACTGTGAGCTTAATGGAAGGAATGTGCACTCTACTTGCTGCAATGTAGGTCTCTTTTTACTGTCTCTGGTAGATACTTACTATTGCTATGTTTTCATGGGCACAAACCAAACTATAGAAACATGCAGTCGATTCCAACAAGGGCATTTCTTTGTTGGCATCAAGGAGAAAACTTTTAAAGACATCCATTTCCTTGCCACTCTCCAACCTTAAAAACAATGGGCCACAGCCAGCTTCTGAACCTTCAAGCTTAGCTACTTCTTTTCTAGCTGCTTCTTTATGAAGAAGAGGGAAGCTATTCTCAGTGGAAACTCTTGCCTATTAACCAATGTGGTTAGCATCAGAATACCCATGAAAATGTCATACCTTTCCTGACAGCAGGAAAGAAAAGCATAGCCATATGAGGAATGACAAATGAGAGAATTAGTAAGTAGGAATGTCTTTGTATAAATAATCTGTTCTTTAGTTGTTCTGGGTAGTCAATGGATGTCAAATACAGTGTTTTGTCTTTAAAATAAGATCATCAACTGATCTCTGGTTTATTATGGTACACAGCAGAAAAATAACTTTTAGATTCATTTAACAGATGTTCGTTTGTGATCCTGGCCACTAACCACAATATTAGAGCAAGGCCCTGGTTTATGCTTTCAGGTTCACTTATTTATAACACAATAGTCTTCTGGGTATATTTTGGGGCCTTGCATGATCCAAGAAATTTATAGAACTTGTGAGGACCCGCTTGAGCTCACTAGACATTTCACAGTAAAGATTGTCAATTAGATGTTCACATAAAATTTGAAATATTTATCTTCTAGCCATATTTTTTAACTGTTGTGTGATCATACATCTAGTGATTATTTTTTTACATTTCTGTCTCAGTTTTTAAATTTTAGTGAATAGATGCTACAACATAATAACCAGAAAAAATCCACCCATCTCTGCTCTCTTTAGTTATAGGATCACTGGTGGAAACTCTCAGTTCACTATCAACCCATCCACGGGACAAATCATCACAAGTGCGTTGCTAGACAGGGAAACAAAAGAGAATTATACTTTAGTTGTGATTTCCAGTGATGCTGGATCCCCAGAAGCTCTTTCCAGTTCTACCAGTGTGCTCGTCACTGTGACTGATGTCAATGACAATCCGCCAAGATTTCAGCATCATCCATATGTTACACACATCCCGTCTCCTACTCCTGCAGGTAATGAAGCCAACTCTGAGGTCTCATGGATTAATGCAAACTATATACATTGGGCATTTCCTATAAATGTATTTCTGTTACTTTTACATGAATATTTCTGATATAGCCTAGGTTTGGAAATCCTCTAAAATCCAGCTCGTTTCAACTAATGAAACTGAAGGAACATTGAATCTCAAATTAATTCTTTTATCCTATGCCAGTTGTGTTTAAATATTTTATAATTGCTACATCTTTCCTGGTACTTATTTTTTAATATTACTTGAATATTTTCAGATGACTAAAATAGCCACTTTGTATCAAGAAGAGTTCTGCCCTGAGATATTATTTGTTTGTAAGTTCCCTGAAAGGAGGGACATTGTTTTGTTTCATTTTGTTTTTCTTTCTTTCTTTCTTTCTTTCGTTCTTTCGTTCTTTTGTTCTTTCTTTCTTTCTTTCTTCCATATCCTAGCACTTGAAACATCTGGGAAGTAATAAGCATTCTTCACCAGTGTGCTCATCACTTGACTGATGTTGATATCTATTTGTTGATAGAAAATAAATATTTGGGGTGCCTGGGTGGCTCAGTGGGTTAAAGCCTCTGCCTTCAGTTCAGGTCATGATTCCAGGGTCCTCGAATTGAGCTCCACATCAGGCTCTCTGCTCAGCAGGGAGCCTGCTTCTCCCTCTCTCTCTGCCTGCCTCTCTGCCTACTGTGATCCCTGTCTGTCAAATAAATAAATAAAATCTTAAAAAAAAAAGAAAAGAAATATTTTACTTCAATCTTTCATAGATAGGTTTTCAAAAATATTTAATAAGTGAATACTTCTAATGAATTATTCTTATTAATATTTTATTGCAGTTTTGGTGGATGAAGGTTTTATGTTAGTAAGTTTATGAAGACATTAATGAGCACTTTCATATGACAATATGCATTTCTTTTTCTTCATTTAAATTCAGTTTGGTTTTATTTGCTTGTTTATAAAGAATGGCAAGCTCTCTTAAGAACTGCACAAATAATCTGCCATTTGTAATATTTGAGATGCATTTCCAAACAGGAAAATATACAAATATAGGTCAAAATTAATTTGATCTGCCTTGCTTTAAAATATTTTTAATTAGAAGGAAAAATAAATGGATCCAGGATTTCTCCTCTCATTGATCTTTGATCTTATATTCACTTGAGAATGTCAAATTGATATCAATTCAAAGTATGAAATGCATAAATTTTTGTGCCAATTTTTTATCAAAAGGAAATGTCAGTATCAAAGTCATATATACTTGATGAAGGCCTTTAGCTGAAATGATGCTGGCAGTCATGATTCTAATTACATCTAATGTGTGGTGATGCAATGTAACATCCCCTATAAAGACTGTGTATGTAATGCTGAAGCATCTTTTCCTCATTAGACTTATTATAATTAATCAGAATCACTAACCTTATTAAAAGTCTTTTCACTTTTGTCACAAACTTTACTGTAGGGGTATGAGTGCAGGTTTGGAAAAGGTTTCTGAATGAGTATATCAAAAACATGTCCTTATGGCAGTTTTTCTGCATATTCCTGTTATAATCCTCCTGTTACAATCTGTTCTTTTGGCATTCGTCCCAAGCACTAACTTTTGGAATCCAAATTGAGTCCATTCTTCCTCAGTTCTTATTTCATACTACTTTATAATTGTTCTAATTGATTTCTGGATATATATATATATATATATATATAATCTCCATGTGATAATAGCTCACAGATAAAAGAATGCTACTAAGAAACAGTGGATATAAAGAATCAAAATAATTTTCTAAAACAAATTAAAAATTTTGTTGACGTGATTACCTATATGACAATTCAAAGATGTTTTAAGACATAACAGAGCAATTATCTTTTCTCATTGGGTAGAAACAGAGCTTTTAATAGACTCCTCTAGTATCATGTTTGTTGGAAGTTGTGTTATATACAGATTTTCCTCCTAGGAACTATAATTCTGAATGATTAGGCATTGCTCTTCCCTGTGCTTCTCTCAAAGGCATACTGAAAAATATTAAATCCAGTAGACCATATGGGTTTTAGTTAGAAAATGGCAGGTCAGTCCCTGAAGACTACCATTAAATAGACTTGACTTGGGAACTTCAGAGATAATATAGGAGTTACTGTTCTCCCCCAGTAATCATGAGAAAGTAAAGTGATATTAGGGAGCAATATAATATTTTGTATACATTAATCTACTAGCAAATGTTTTATTTGGGTTTCATTTGATTGTAACTGCACACTTCCTCTTTTCATAGGTTCCTTCGTCTTTGCAGTTACAGTCACAGATGCTGATATTGGACCCAATTCTGAACTGCATTATTCTCTTTCGGGTAGAAACTCTGAAAAATTTCACATTGACCCACTGAGAGGAGCTATTATGGCAGCTGGACCACTAAATGGGGCTTCAGAAGTGACATTTTCTGTACATGTAAAAGACAGTGGCTCATTTCCAAAGACAGATTCTACAACAGTGACTGTTAGATTTGTGAACAAGGCAGATTTCCCTAAAGTCAGAGCCAAAGAACAGACTTTCATGTTTCCTGAAAACCAGCCAGTCGGCACTCTTGTCACCACCATTACGGGGTCCTCCTTGAGAGGAGAACCTTTGTCCTATTATATTGCAAGTGGAAACCTTGGCAATACATTCCAAATCGATCAATTAACAGGGCAGGTATCCATTAGTCAACCTCTGGATTTTGAAAAGATACAAAAATATGTCATATGGATAGAAGCCAGGGATGGAGGCTTCCCTCCTTTATCCTCTTATGAGAAACTTGACTTAACAGTTTTAGATGTCAATGATAATTCCCCGGTTTTTAAGGAAGATCCATTTGTATCTGAAATATTGGAAAATCTTTCTCCTCGCAAAATACTTACTGTTTCAGCAACGGATAAGGACAGTGGACCCAATGGACAGTTAGATTATGAAATTGTTAGTGGTAACAAAGAACACAGTTTCACTATTAACCATGCCACTGGTGAAATTAGAAGCATTCGGCCATTAGACAGGGAAAAAATATCACAGTATGTGCTTACCATAAAGTCTTCAGACAAAGGCTCCCCTTCTCAGAGTACCTCAGTAAAAGTCATT
Source organism: Mustela erminea (assembly GCF_009829155.1). Lineage (NCBI taxonomy): Eukaryota > Metazoa > Chordata > Mammalia > Carnivora > Mustelidae > Mustela > Mustela erminea. The sequence goes on from NC_045615.1 coordinate 80,834,525, forward strand.
ATTAACATCTTGGATGAAAATGATAATGCCCCTAGGTTTTCTCAGATATTCAGTGCCTATATTCCTGAAAATTCCCCGTTAGGATACACAGTTACACGAGTCACAACTTCTGATGAAGACATTGGTATGAATGCAATCAGTAGATATTCTATAACAGACACAAGTCTTCCATTTACAATTAATCCCAGCACAGGAGATATTGTAATAAGTAGACCTTTAAATAGAGAAGATACGGACCGTTACAGAATCCGAGTTTCTGCACACGATTCTGGGTGGACCGTAAGTACAGATGTGACAATATTTGTGACGGACATCAATGACAATGCTCCAAGATTTAGCAAACCCTCTTACTACTTAGATTGCCCTGAACTTCCTGAAATTGGCTCCAAAGTGACTCAGGTATCTGCAACAGATCCTGATGAGGGATCAAATGGACAAGTGTTTTATTTTATAAAATCTCAGTCAGAGTACTTTAGGATTAATGCCACCACTGGAGAGATTTTCAATAAACAGGTCTTAAAATACCAGAACGTCAGTGGCTTCAGTAATGTGAACATCAACAGACATAGTTTTATAGTGACATCTTCAGATCGAGGTAATCCCTCATTACTTAGTGAGACAACAGTTACCATCAACACAGTGGACAGTAATGACAATGCACCACAATTTCTTAAACCTAAATATTTCACTCCGGTCACCAAAACTGTTAAAGTTGGTACTAAGTTAATCAAAGTTACTGCCGTAGATGACAGAGATTTTGGTGTGAATTCTGAGGTGGAATATTTGATTTCTAATGGAAATCAGTTTGGAAAATTTAAGTTGGACAATAGTACAGGGTGGATTTCGGTGGCATCTTCGCTCATTTCTGACTTGAATCAAAACTTTCTGATCACTGTCACTGCAAGAGATAAAGGAAACCCTCCACTTTCATCCCAAGCTACTGTTCAAATAATTGTCACCGAGGAAAACTACCATACACCTGAATTCTCTCAAAGTCACATGAGTGCAACCATCCCAGAAAGCCACAGTATCGGGGCCGTAGTCAGAACTGTTTCTGCAAGAGACAGAGACGCAGCCATGAATGGCTTGATTAGGTACACTATTTCTTCAGGAAATGAAGAAGGCATTTTTGCCATCAATTCCTCCACAGGTGTATTAACACTAGCCAAAGCTCTTGATTATGAGTTATGCCAGAAACATGAAATGACGGTTAGCGCAACAGATGGAGGATGGGTTGCAAGAACTGGTTACTGCAGTGTGACCGTAAATGTGATAGATGTGAACGACAATTCTCCAGTATTCTTTCCTGATGAATACTTCCCTACTGTTTTGGAAAATGCCCCAAGTGGAACAACAGTCATCCACTTAAATGCAACAGATGCTGACTCTGGAACCAACGCAGTGATTGCGTACACTGTACAGTCATCTGACAGTGACCTGTTTGTCATTGATCCTAACACAGGAGTCATCACCACTCAAGGCTTCTTGGATTTTGAAACCAAACAGAGCTACCATCTTACTGTGAAAGCCTTCAATGTCCCTGATGAGGAAAGGTGCAGTTTTGCCACGGTTAATATACAATTAAAAGGGACGAATGAATATGTGCCTCGCTTTGTTTCCAAACTTTACTATTTTGAAATCTCAGAAGCAGCTCCTAAAGGCACTATTGTTGGAGAAGTGTTTGCCAGTGACCGTGATTTGGGCACTGATGGGGAGGTACACTATTTGATTTTTGGTAACAGCCGAAAGAAGGGTTTCCAGATCAATAAGAAGACTGGACAGATTTATGTTTCTGGACTTCTGGATAGGGAAAGAGAAGAAAGGGTATCTTTGAAGGTGTTGGCCAAGAATTTTGGTAGCATCAGGGGTGCAGATATCGATGAGGTCACTGTAAACATCACTGTGCTTGATGCCAATGACCCACCCATTTTTAGTTTAAATATCTACAGTGTTCAGATCAGTGAAGGAGTCCCCACCGGGACTCATGTGACATTTGTCAGTGCCTTTGACTCAGACTCTGTCCCCAGCTGGAGCAGGTTCTCTTACTTCATTGGATCAGGGAATGAAAACGGTGCCTTTTCCATTAATCCACAGACAGGACAGATCACTGTTACTGCAGAATTAGATAGAGAAACCCTACCTATCTATAATCTCACGGTTTTGGCTGTTGATTCAGGGACCCCTTCAGCTACAGGAAGTGCTTCCCTGCTAGTTACCCTCGAAGATATAAATGATAATGGACCTATGTTGACCATCAGCGAAGGTGAAGTTATGGAAAACAAACGGCCGGGAACTCTGGTGATGACCCTTCAGTCCACTGACCCCGATCTCCCTCCCAATCAAGGTCCCTTTACCTATTACTTGTTGAGCACAGGTCCTGCTACCAATTATTTTAGTCTGAACACTGCTGGAATTCTGAGCACAACCAGAGAGATTGACAGAGAACAGATTGCAGACTTCTATCTGTCTGTGGTTACTAGGGATTCTGGTATTCCCCAAATGTCTTCCACAGCAACCGTGCATATCACCGTTATAGACCAAAATGATAATCCTTCCCAGTCTCGGACCGTGGAGATATTTGTTAATTATTATGGCAATTTGTTTCCTGGTGGGATTTTGGGTTCTGTGAAGCCACAGGATCCGGATGTGCTAGACACCTTCCACTGTTCCCTGACTTCGGGAGTTACAAGCCTGTTCAGTATTCCAAGAGGTACTTGTGATCTAAATTCACAGCCGAGGTCAACAGATGGCACATTTGATCTCACTGTCCTTAGCAATGATGGAGTTCACAGCACAGTCACGAGCGATATCCGAGTTTTCTTTGCTGGATTTTCTAACTCTACAGTGGATAACAGCATCCTACTGCGTCTCAGTGTTCCAACAGTAAAGGACTTCCTGACTAACCACTACCTTCATTTTCTACGCATTGCTGGCTCCCAACTGACAGGCCTAGGGACTGCTGTGCAACTTTATGGTGCATATGAGGAGAACAATAAAACGTTTCTTTTAGCAGCCGTGAAGCGGAACAATAATCAGTATGTGAATCCCAGTGGTGTAGCCACCTTCTTTGAAAGCATCAAAGAGATCCTTCTCCGGCAGAGTGGAGTAAAGGTAGAATCTGTGGACCATGACTCATGTATTCATGGCCCATGCCAGAACGGAGGGAGCTGTATAAGAAGACTGGCTGTGAGCTCTGTATTAAAGAGCCATGAGAGTCTTCCTGTCATCATTGTGGCAAATGAACCTCTGCAGCCTTTCTTATGCAAGTGTCTGCCAGGTTACGCTGGTAGCTGGTGTGAAATAGATATAGACGAATGCCTTCCATCACCTTGCCACAATGGTGGGACCTGTCACAATTTAGTAGGAGGATTTTCCTGCAGCTGCCCAGATGGCTTCACTGGCAGGGCCTGTGAGAGAGATATCAACGAGTGCCTGTCCGGTCCGTGCAAGAATGGTGCTGTCTGTCAAAATGTTCCAGGAAGCTTCAGCTGTGTTTGCAAAACTGGATACACAGGTATGATGGTGTTTGGCTCTTTTCCTAAGACTTTAGCTGTGTCAAGTATATCAGAAACCAGTGGATTTTGTCATTTTTTAATGATTTTTTCTAACAACGGGCATAATCGTAGCTCATGTTTCAAACACTCACTACTGGCCGATGCTGTTGTAGGCCATTTATCTGTATTTATTTTATTTACTTCTTACCAGAAACCTATGAGATTAGGATAATTATTTTCTAGTTTTTACAGAAAAGAAGCTGAAGCAGAGGGCAGGTAAGTCAGTTTTCTGAGGCAGTCCAGATTTGCCACAGTGTCAGGTGATAAGCCTACACGGTTATTTCCAGAGTTTGAGCTCTTAGTCAATCTGGTAAGTGTCTTGTACAGAGAAAAAAGGGTATAACATCTTCAAATGGGAGTGTTCCAAAGTTTAAAGGACATACTATGTTTAAAGCCTAAGACCCAGACTACTTTATGTCCTAATTAACTGCTAACAATTAGTGCTGTTTGATTCTTCTATCATCACCACTTTTATGATCTTTTAAGATCATTGTCGTCATTATTACTGAAATATAATCTGTCACAACAGAGCAAAAGCAGTGTTTCAAGATTGAAATGAAAACGACTTGTTATTTCTACTGTCAGGTAAAAAGCATAATAATAGCTGACTTCTTTGGTAAGCCGCAACAAAACTGAAGCATAATTAACCTTGGCATTTTAGAAGCATAACAAAATATAGGACAGCAAATACCTTTCACTAGTCTTTGGCATCTTAATAAGATATGGTGTGCAAATTATAAATATCTCTATTGGTTTCTACATCTATCATCTATCTACCTATCTACCTATCATGCATCTATCTATCTATCTATCTATCTATCCAAAATCTATTTGTTACCTGATCAGTTGTTGGTACACCTTCAAATGTGTATAAATATTATGCTGTTAATAAGCTTGAGGAGAGAGAAAGTTTCTTCTGTAATTTGCGTGCTCTACAGTATTGGGCCATATATATTAGATTAGATTGTTCTGCAGTGTTTACAAACACAATTTAAAATACCAGTGAGATAGGTAAAACTAGGATTTTTTTTTTTAATTTGGTAAATAGTTCACAGAATAATACTTCAAAAAGTTTTTATAAGAAAATACATTTGGCAGGATGCGTAGGTGGCTCGGTCGGTTAAGTGTCTGCCTTGGGGTCAGGTCATGATTCCAGGGTGCTGGGATTAAGTTCTGCATTGGGCTCCTTGCTCAGCAGGGTGCCTGCTTCACCCTCTGCCTCCTGCTCCCCTTGCATGGGATCTCTCTTTCTGATAAACAAATGAAATCTTTTTTTTTTTTTTAAAGAATATATATTTAGCTATTTTATTTTTTAAAGATTTATTTATGTATTTGAGAGAGAGAGCATGCATACATGGTGTGGGGAGGGGCAAAAGAAGAGAATCTTCAAGCTGACTCCCAACTGAGCGTGGGGCCCAACCAGAGCTCAATCAGATGACCCGTGAGATCATGACCTGAGCTGAAACCAAGACTTGGACACTTAACTGCCTGAGACACCCAGGTGCCCCATTATATTTTTAAAAAGGTGCCCATCATGTATATATTTATGGTTTCGTATTTGAAGAATCGAATTGCTTGATGGTGACATAAAGCAAGTTTGAATAAGTCAAAGCAGAACATACAAATTTTTCCTACTAATAAAATAATATCCTTGAAATATAAGTGAGGAAAAGGAGAAGTAATAACATGTAATGAAAAGAATAAAATGATTTTATACTATTTGACTTAGCTATAGCTTTTGGGAAGTCATTTAACCTTGCTAACCTTCAATTTCCCCATCTGCAAAATGAAAATAATCATACTTATCTTTTTAAGTTTGTTGTAATAAAATAAGATAATGCTTGTAAAACACCTACCAGAGTGTCCAGTATTCAATAAGCTGCAATGAAATTTAGCAGTATTAGTAGTCATGCTAAGTAGTGGTAATAATATAGGTGTAGCACAGAGTTTCTACAAAGACAAGAAACCTCAGTGGCACAAGGTATGAATCTTACCCTAGCTGTATTCTTCGCATCCTGAACAATAGGGCTACATCCATGTAATCAGTTCAGAATTTCTAGAAAATTATCCTTAGTCTTTTCCGCTCCAACCCCCCCCCCAAATTCTTGAGAATTGCTGAGAATTCAGCAATAAAGATTATCTCTTTGTCCATTTTAGTACAATACACTCATTCACACATAGATTTAAAATGATTTTATACTTAGTCCTAGAGTGAAAAATGTGTGAAGGCATTTGGTAGTAGATAGAGAATAGGGGAGCTACCAATGTGTGAGCAAAGGTCCCATATGCTGATTTCAGCATAGATATTGCTTTGTGATTGGGCATAGAACAAATTCTTCAACATAACGTCCTTCTAGTTTGTTACTTTCTTTGATTTTTTACATTTAAATGTACATTGCGTACTTTTCTAAATGTAGTAATTGAAACTTTTAGGAATTCTCCTCTTTTCCTTATGAAATAATGCATAACATTTATGAAATTGCTATTTAAAGCCCTGCTCAAAGTTCTTTACATCATAGACACTATTATTCATTTAGTAATTCATTTAGTTCTTCTCAAAATTCAATGAAACTGTATTATTATTATTATTAAGGCACAAATATTGAGTCTCTGATGGGTTAAAAGAGATTAAATAACCTGCCTCCAGTATGGCACAGAAAGTGGTCTAAATGGGTTATCACTGTGAGCTTGGCTCTAGAGCCTCTTTTTATATGTATGTGATTCTTCCTCACACATTGGTTTATATTTGCTATGGAGTATTCTGGCAAGCCCATGATATCTTTTAAGAACTTTTGTCCACTATCCTACTGGATATGCACAAAAAGCATATGAGATAGTATATTGGTATGAGATTGGTCAAGAACTGAAATGACTTCCAGACTTCCAGGTAAGAAGGTACTTAATGCTAAGAAATAGCTTGCAAAATCTTTAAACTGACTAAGAATGAAGTTTGGGGAAGTTCACCAATAACCTCAGCAATAAGAACACTGTAGGTATTTCAAGAAACCACTGCCAATCATCTTGTCTACCTGCAGTCCTGCAATGAGCCAGTTCCAGAACAGTCCCTGCTTTGTCTTCACTCTTCAAATGTCATTCAGCTCTCACCCACTGGCAGAATCTAAGCCTGAGCTCCTGGAAAAGATAGTTTCGTCACTTCCAGGTTGTGCAATACAGGATAAGAATGATGCTGAGCATCAAGAGATAATATCTGGCATAGAAAGAATGTAGAAAATTCAGCTTACATTCCGTGACTCTAGAGCCAGAGCTGCCAAACAAAGATCATAGATTGTAACCTCTTTCTGTTAGGAAAGTTACTGGAAGTTACAAAATTTAAGTTGAAATTACTATGGTAATTTTACATACTGCCCCTCTTCAGAGCTCATTTTAGTCTTCATTCGCACAGCTGATCAAGAATGATGTAAACAAACAAAGTTGAACGATTAATACAAATCTATTTTTTTAATTCATGTAATTCATAGTTTTAAATTCTATGTGCATAGTCCATCCAGTAAAACTAGCAGATAATTCAAGTCTGATAGCTTTATTTCTTCATTTTGTTTTATAGGAAACAATATAACAAAAAGCATAGTGACAAAATCTTAATCCATACTGAATGTATTGTTCGAATGTCTTTATCTGTTTAATGTTCTTTGTAAAGGTAATCCCTGAAGAATCATTTTGAGTTAGTCCTTCCAGGTGGTCTTTACCAGCTAACCTCACTCAGGAAGATGGAGTAAATGCATCAAGACATCTTAAAGTGGCTAATCAGAGCTAATGAACCATAAAACAAAACTCTTACTTAAGCATACATGTACCTCATAGAATGAACTTTTTAAAATATGCAGTCTACTTAAGTTTACTTTTATTAATGCTAATTAAGTGCTAATGCTTTAGTAAAGCTTTACCCAAGCCCTATATATACTGAAATGTATTTTGGACATCAGAACTATTTCCAATCATCTATCTTCTATTTATCTTTTTGAACTTTTACCTGTACTTTTTCAAGGATATTTAAAGTCTGTAGCATTACAAACTGGAACTGTGAGATTTCTTAACTTTATGTTTTAAATAATCCTTAGATATTACCCCATAACACAGACACACAACCACCACTACCACCACTGTGTGTGTCACATAACGTTAGAAACTGCTCGAAAGATTGGAAGAGTGAGTGGCTTATGCACTGATGAAAACCAAAAATTTTATCCTAAGAATCCTGCAGGGAATGATTGTTAGCTGAACAGAGATTTTAGTGTGAACATCCTGTAAGAGCATAAGTACAAAAATGAATATCACAGAACTACAATAAAAAGATATGAAGGGATATAGTTATTACCACATTGCCACCAGTATATTCCTGAAATATGAATTTATCATATACATTTTTAAAATTTTATTTTAAGTTGGTAACCATAGGATCAAATAATACATGTGAAATAAGGAGTTTTTTAAATGAGTGAGTGATTTAGAAAGGACGAATTTTGTTTGTATAACTTGTGTTTCTGATCTCTTCTTCTTAGTTACTGGAAAAATAACCAAAAGGAAATTGAAAAAAAAAAATACTGACACTTCACATTCAGTAACAATCACTTTATGTTTCATTATTAAAAAACTGTTCTATAATTTAATTGTGTATCATAAATGGAGCTTTGATTCACTGTAATACAGCATGTTAGAAAGAATGAATTGATTTAATATAGTATAGAGCATGTGAAAAATTACTTTGGAGATTTGCACAAGGTTTACTAATACCAGAAATTACATTATTGTCAACATACCTTAGTAAATCAAAAAGAAAATATCTTTCATATTATTCATGCCTCAGAAGTTCAGGGGATTCTGGAGAAAATTAGCAACTTAATAACTACAAATCCAGTATTTCTTTTCCAATACAAATGACATTTCTTGCACTTAATCGAACACTAATTAGAAAGCACGATGGTAGTCAGTAACCAATCATCATTTGTCTTCCTGCTCCTGGTTCCCACTGCTTGTAGCACGATCCTGCATTAAGTCTTTCAGAGGAAGAGATGGTGCTGTAAAATGCGGCATGTAGATAGAGCTTATTTTCAAATCTGGGTCTCTCCTGACAGAATTAGTTCATAGCCCCTTTAACCTTTCCCATCCTCTTTCACACATCTGGATGCATTTTAGGTGTGTCTTTTGGAGTAATGCCAGTGTTTATTACCATATGGAGAAGTTTTCCTATGGTCTCAAGTAAGACCTGATATTTCAGGGGAGGATGAGATTTGTCCATTCATCACTTTTATGACATTTGACAGTATAAATAAGAATTTTTTTCCAGACATATAAAGTTATATACAGGTTGTGCATAGTAATTTTACTGAGAAACTTGGCAAGCGTTTACTTTTGTGAAGATGGGAGTCGTAACTGAGTCATTCTTTTAAAATCACAAGTTGTACGTGAATGTTTCTGTGATCATGTGATCAGAACACCATAGAATATAAACAAAATCTAGTGAATAGATGGGAAATGAAATTTTCTGTGAAATACAAAAGAGTGGCTCATTTCTTATATTCATTGCTTTTCTTTAAAATATAATTTTCAATTTGTGAAAGTATTAATAAGAGGCTTCCAGAAGCTTAAATTCTTTTTTTTTCTGCAGAGAACAAACATATTTGTAAGCTTATCATGGATTGTATGTCATTATACATCATCATCTGTAGTATCATTGAAATTGTATTTGTACATGTTTTAAAATACAAAAGGAAAACAGTTTTTTTTCCCTTTTGTTTTTCTTACTATCTCCTCTTAAACATGATATTTTTGCTTTCTTTTGCTGTAAAAAACATAATACTATTCGATTAGGATCTTTAGATGAGCTATCTTCATAGTTCTTTGCAAAATAATAGGAAACATTAGCACTGTGAAAAAACTACTTTCTGCTAAAATAATAAAAAAGTTTGTAAGCATAAATATTCAGAATAAATAACATATGTTAGGAAATCATATTCATTAATAATATAATCAACTTAGATATAAATTGAACTTTGATAGTTTCAGTCTCCCTTCTATCTATGTATAAATACAATAGATCCAAAAATAGTCATTGTTGTGATCCAGTATATGTAATATATTCTAAGAATTATATGTAATATAATCTAAGAAATCATCATATTCTCATAGGTGTTCAAATTTAACAGGTGAGAATAAATTTAGCTCTGCTTTACATAATCAGCATTAAAATGTTCTCTTGGAATGAATGGAATTCAAATGTACAGCCTTGCTGCAAAGACCACAGGTGATCACAACAGATTCAGTTTATGAACTCAGCATACCTTCTTCCCCAATCATGAAGATAATATGCTAAATTTCTTTTGTAAATTTAAACTATAACCTTCGAAGTCTGTGGATACCCTGGCCTCCCGTGATCCGTTCATTTTCTTTTTCAGTAGTTCCCATTCTCCAAGTTCTAAGAGCTTATACTTCTCGAAGCACACTTCCTTCCATCTATGATAAAAAATTTATATCAACACATTAATTGATGAATATCAGAGCAATGAGACCAGTTTATTCTTGTAAACAGCTGCTATTACAACATATCTTAATAGAACATGGCTTTTTGTGTTCCAAACATACAGTTGCATTTCGTTGTGCAAGCCCTATCAGTATACTTGCAAGCCTCAAGACTCTGACAAAGATTGTTAATTGACTTGCAGTATTAAGTTAATGACCTAATTTTGCCTTCATGGTGCACCAACACATCAGATATTTTTGTAGTAGAAGCATGTTCGAGTAATTCAAACTGCTGCATTCTCTGATAAACATTATGCCATTAACATGAGACTTTAAGTAGAAAGATATGTGGAGAACAATACAGAATTTGCTGCTGACTTCTTACGGGATAATAGAGCATGAACTTTCCAAACCCTAGAAATTTGCATTTCAAGGCTGTCCTTTAATTCTTTGTAAAATTATGACATCTTTCCTTCATATAAAACAGTCTTTTTAATAGTAACTTAAATTATAAGACTGGATTTTCAAACTGTGTCTTTGAATCTGGTATGGCAACCTCTTTGATATTCACTAATTAAAAAAATATACTCATCAAATGGAATACCGAAACCAAATTTTTGAGTGGTAAATAATTTATATACTATAACACCAGCATATAAATATGACTAATTTTCTCAAACCCAACAATAAATTGATTTATTTAACTCCTAGCAGAGTCATTTTTTTTTTTTACATTTTTTTATATCTATCTTTAGAGAAAAGTGAGAAAATAAAGCCCTGGCTTTAATTAAAATGCAAAATGGAAGGTTGATTTTTTTTTTCTCTCACTAATGTCTATTTATATTGTTGTATACTGGAAGAATCAGATTCCATTGAGAATTTATTTTAATTTTCGAAAGAAATTTATTCTCAAGCTAACATTTTCTTAGTCTGTAGCTTCTTCTGCCATTTCCATAGTTTTATGTTTTAATATCCAAGAAAGTCTAACTTAATTTGGGTTTCTTTCCATCCTTAATTTTGGACTAACTGGAACAGCCTATAGTCTATATTTACATTAAACACAGATGCCTATGTTAAATTCTGATTTTGAAAGAGTATGATAACCAATTTATACAAATTACACTAAACTTGCACCTAATGTTCTTTTGTTGTTATTGTAAAAGGCAGTCTTTTCAACAGAATTCAAAAGAAGATATATTTGAGATTTATGGTATCAAAGGCTTGTGATTTTATACACATATATTTTTTTCTTAGCGAACATATATGTCCAAATATTTGCATGACTTTTCATGACAGTGCTCCCTGAATTGGTTACTCTCTGTTCCCCGTTTCAGTCTTCCAAAAGTAAAGTTGTAATTTTGCAGCCTGCTAACTTGTTTTCATAATATTAGACTAACCACATATAAAGTATATTAATCTATGTCCAGCTGATCCTTGAACAACACAGGTTTGACCTATGCAGGTCCAGTTATATGTATATTTTTTTGATAAATACAGTGCTACAGATGTATTTTCTCTTCCTTATCATTTTCTTAATAGCATTTTATTTTCTCTAGCTTACCTTATTGTAAGAAGACAGTATTTAATACATATAGCATACAAAATATGTGTTAATCAACTATTTATGTTGTTGGTAAGGGTTCTGGTCAAAGAAGGCTATTTGTAGTTAACTCTTGGGGGAGTCAAAAGTTATATTTGGATTTTCAACTACTGGGGTTGGCTTCTTTAAAAACTCAGCATTGTTCAAGGGCAACTGTACTCAATACATGCTACTTTTAATATAATTCTAAAAGAAATTTTCAAAAATAGAAAAATGAAAACTTACTTAGTCCAATAGCACATGTGAATGCTCTTATAGTGGAAAAAAAAATGCAAGGACTGGATGTGACTTTCTTGATAGCAAATAAGTTACTAAAAGTATAGCCAATAGGTCTTATTTATTCTCCATTGAGCAATACTAGTACTAATGAAAAAACTCCATTTCTCTAGAGGGATCTGTCAGAAATCCAGTTGGAAAACAACATAGGAGAGAGTCCTATGACAGAGCATCTCTCTGGTGTGATATTGTACAGGCTTATAATAAAGTTGTTCTTCCTGTTTCTCAAATGTAACTCATTGCTACAATACTTAAAACCTAATTTCTGTGCCTCTAGATTGGTAACTTGTTTATTTTCGTTATTTCCCCCTAGAATGGAAAGGTATTCTAAATATGTTACCATTTTGCCTTGTAAGGAAGTTCCCAATTTTATTTATAAAGAAAAAATGTTGTTTATGACACTGTGATGTAGAGAAACATGTTTAGTTAACAGTGTCATGGGGTCTGACTCACGCTTATAATTTTAAACTAGAACAACTGTGGCTACATAATCAAGCCACAAAAACAGAACTGAATTAAACAAAACTTTGACTATATTTTAAGCATAGTAATCATGATGAAATGGATTATCTATGCTCAATATTAAGTCTAGTTGTGCACATAAAACTTACATGTTTTCATAAGATATTTAATAAAGGCATTAGTGCAATCATGCTAAGAAATAGAAAATAGCTTTACAGAAACAAACTATTTAATTAAACAATTAACCCCCATATCAATTAATAGAAATAAACAAAGAACTCTATAATGTCTCATTGTTTCTGGGATTTGGAAAACTAGAAAGTATTCTAACAAATAAATTATTGAAATAATCTAAAGTTTATAGAAAAGTGGCATTAGAACACATTTAGATTTACATTAAAAAATTACCACCACCACCACCGCGGAAACAAATAGGACTGGCCATTTACTCTACATTGGCCTACCTAGAGGTTGGCTATTCAGTTACAGCTTTGCAAAGCCTGGATATGGGAGCAGACCTACACTGGTCTGTGCCATAATTTTATAATTTCTTTGGAAAAATATTAGCCTTCAAAAGACTTTTCTTCATCTATGAAATGTAAATGTTTTCTGTTGCTTGAATTAATCTCCCCCACCGAAATGGAAATGCAATGTTCTGACACTTACCTGGTGTGTGTGTGTGTGTGTGCGTGTGTGTGTTTTGACTGCCATACCCTATCTTCTAGCCTTCCTGGCCAGTAATAGGCACTCAGTCAATATTAGTTGACTCAACTTGAGATGACCTATGAGGATATTTTATAAACTGAAAAATATGCTGGTTAGGTATTAGTGTTTTAGGAAAAAGAAAGGTATACATAACCTGTAGCCAAGAATAAATCTTAAGAATTGGAAATACATGATGTGTTTCCTGATTTCTTACTCTGTTTTATAACAGATATGTGTCAATGAAGTGATATTTCTTGAAAGTGAAAGTATTTTAGTTTGACAGGCTAAATGAAGCCTTTGCTTACCTTCAAAAAATCTGAGTTGAGAAATCTTTACAGTGAGAATTTTACTGTAAAATTTCAAATCTCATTATAGAATTGAAAAAGGAAGTAACATTGACAAGAGAAAATAAATTCAGTGAAAACATTTAAATATGTTCACCATTTGTGATTTTCCTGAAAATAGTAGTTCTTTCCAAGATATAAATTTCCTAGCTATTTCATATAAATTATGTAAATTATTATAATTATGTAAATTATTTCCTAACTATTCTAATGCACCTCTTTATAATAGGATGACTAAATAAGATTTTGAACTGAGAGGTATTCCAATTTTCTCATGTCAAGTGAAATATTCTTACATTTCTGTTCTCCAAGATATGATCTCTCAGAACAGATTTTTAAAAATTTTTTATTTTTAAAATTTGTTTTCAGTGTACCAGAATTCATTGTTTATGCACCACACCCAGTGCTCCATGCAATTTGTGCCCTCCATAATACCCACCACCAGGCTCACTCTTTTACATATGGTTATGAAGTAATGGTATTAATATGTTTATGCATAAGATTTTTTTAAAGAGTTTGATACTTTTCAGGTAAAATGTGTGAATCTTCCGTCAACTACTGTGAATGTAACCCCTGCTTTAATGGTGGTTCCTGCCAAAGTGGTGTGGAGTCATACTATTGTCATTGTCCATTTGGTGAGTACAGTTTAGATGTTGATACAAAATACCAATCTGTTTTGGCTCCTGGTTTAGCAATTTGATTTTATCGTGGCCATGAGTGATTAAGAAAATACTAGTTGTTTTACACAGGAGGTTTTAGCAAAATGAAGTTACAAATGTTTAATATTGTTTAAAAAGTTTGAAATGCCATTGAATATATTGCTTCAGTTACTACTAGAAAAGTAATCAACTCAAGATAATTGAATTTGATGTTGTCTCCTCTGGACATTTCCCCTCAAATATTTATGGATGACTTCTTTTTAGCCTGGAACCTATCAAAGAAAAAAATCTTTTAAGCATTATCTGACATCACTCTCTATTTAAAGTCTTTAAGGATAATTAACCAAAGTGTTTTCTGTTTTGTTTTGCTGCTTCTCGTTTTTACATTAATTCAACCACTTCTGATAGAAGGATCAGTAACTAGACGTGCAGTTTTCATGATATTCTTTTTCTAGATACTACAAAATAACTAATCATAATTCAGACTAATGTGTTCTTTTGAGAAAGAGAGTTATTAAAATTCTTCTGTACACATTTATATTTATCCACCATTATGTAATGAACTAAAAGATTCCTTTCAGATCTCACTTAGATGTTACCCGCACTGGGACAGCCAAAGACTCTGAGAATAGCTTTGGAAAGAGCTTTTATTTTAACTTGGATTGTTTCATCAGTTTGTGATTACTACTCTACAGTTTGAAGGATACTTTACCCTACAATATATTATTCATCTCCAGATGTCCAACAGTAATTAGAGACCCTATCTCTCTCCATAAACAAGAGAGGAGAAAGATGTTTTTCTAGTCTTTCCTTGAGCCATCACTGAGCTATATGGACTTTCAAAAGGGACTCTCAATGTACAGTTGCAAATAGAGCTTCAAAAGAATCTGAGGTTTCTAGTAATAGTAAAATGTAGTGTTAATTCATTTTGAAATAATTCTGTGACTGTACCTGGTTTTATTTTTATAAAGCATAACATCAATAGAATGATAAAGAAAAACAGATTTTAAGTATCTAATTGTGACCAAAGCATTTTAGCAATGGTTCTGAGGCCCAGAAATAGAGAGCTTTGTCTAAAGTCAAAAAATGAAAACAAAGCAAAACTATCCCAAGGTGATATAGCGACTAGAATGCAATTTTATTTTCAGTCCTGTATGACATTTACTGTATCCTGCTTTTTAAAATTTCTCTGAGATTCTCACCAACAATGCCTCTGAAGCAGTGAAAAGCATATTAAAGTCAAAATAAGCACAACTTTAGATCTCCCAAAACTTCTTTCACTAATCTCTTATAATCCTAAAAGGTGCTGCTTTCCACAGATAACCACAAGCAGGTTTCATGGTTTAACTTGTGTTTGGAATGAAAGATAAAGGGGTTGGAATAGAAAGTGGACAAAATTAATTTTAAGTGAATGAAGAAAGTTTTTTACATTTTTAAAGATTCCTTTACATTGTAGTTACAAATATGAGGATTTAAGATAATTGTTTTCAAACAGAAACCAATCATTGCTGCAGTGTAGCTGAAGCAACGATCATTGCCCATTGGGCAAAAGTATTTTGGGGTCACCCTACCAGAGACCCCCAAGAGACTAACTCAGCAATATAAATTAGAGACAGATTGCATGCAACTGGCAGTTCAAAATTCTCCCTCCATTTCTTCCGGTGGCAAAAAGCAAAAAAAAAAAAAAAAAAAAAAAAAAAAAAAAACAAACAAACCCATGATTTAAACTTTTACATTGTCAGTTGGCAACAGATTTATAAAAGAAAAGAAAACAGAAAACCTTGTAACAATAATACATGACTTGAGACTAGAGAGATAGAATTAAAAGGACAAAGTATTTTCCTTTTCAAATTGAATGTGGGTGAAACATGCAAATAGAAATGACAGCTGGAATGCCTCAAACAAATATCTGGAGGTACTTACACATGCATCCTATAAAACAACATCTTAACTGTAATTCTGAAGTTGGACAAAGAATTTGCACTGTTTACTTTCTCATCAGTGAAAGATTTGTTGTTTGGATTTTAAAAATTTTTTTAGATTTTTATTTTTTTAGATTGTAATTTAGAAAAACATAAAGTGCTTAAGATTTTATAAAGGGAGCCTGCATAATGATAACTTCCTATGTATGTATCTATATATATATGTGTGTGTAACTACCCACACACACAATATTCCTTATTAGAGTAATTTTAATAATTTCTCTTGATCTTTATGTAGTCTTATTTCCTGGTATTTCATTTGAAGGGCTATTTTAAAATCTTCCTTAGTTTTTATTTTATTTCAAAAGGAAAAATCTACCTTTCTCTAGAAACAATAACAAAACTCTTTAAGAAGAAAAGTATTCCATAAACAAATACTTTCATGCTTGAAATATCTGAATCAATTTGTATCAAGAATCAATTTGAATAAAAATAGAGGACACCTTGCTAGGATCTATATTCTGTCTACATATATTTATATTCAGTTTTTTAAAAAGATTTTATTTATTTGTTTGGGAGAGAGCACAAGTAGGGGGAGGGGCAGAAGGAGAAGCAGACTTCCCTCTAAGCAGGGAGCCCAGTGTGGGGCTCCAACCCAGGACTCTGAGATCATGACCTGAAGGCAGATGCTTAACTGACTGAGCCACCCAAGGGTCCTATATTCAATTTTTTAAAGGATTTATTTATTTAAGATAAAGAGAGAGTTGAGAATGAGCCAGGAAGGGGCAGAGGGACAGGGAGAAAGAAACTTTAGCAGACTCTGTACTCAGCACAGAGCCTGATGGCGGGCTCTGTTTCACGACCCTGAGATCACCACCTAAGCTGGAACCAAGAGTCAGATGTCTAAACTACTGGGCACACAGATATCTCTATATTTAATTTTTAAGCCCATTTTCATATTTTTATTAAAACTTAAATCAGGAGAGGCCTTAGAGAACACATAGTACAAATTTATTTTTCATCAATAATTTATTTCTTTGTATAGTTTATCTTTGCTTTTTCTTTAACTTTGGTTATGCTTTCTGCAAAAATGATATAGCAAATGTATATCTAATAAAAAACTTTTAAATTTTGTTGTGTATATGTTTTATACATTATATAAATTAGAAATGTAATACCATGTGATATATAATATATATTTTTGATATACTATATAAATAAATTTATGACATTTCATATATATAATATATATAATTCCTATAATTTCTTTGCTTTTTAACTTCAGTTAATGTTTAAAAATAAATAATATGCATATTTCCTACACATTGATAACGAATATTATCTCAGGTTTAACAAAGCAGGAAAAGATAACACAAGCTTTTATAGCAGCTTCTAGGCCTCTTTAATTTAAAGAATATTCAGATATAAGATGTGGTGCAGTCAAAACAACTACACAATCAGGGGATCTGGCCTCAAATTTTGGCTCTGTCGCCTATAGTTCTGTGACCTCAGGCAAGTTTTAAATATTCTGTAAAATGATGGTATTAGTTTCTTCTAGCTGAACAATTCCCTGACTCTAAATTTAATGCATTTATGAGAGATGTACAGCCAAAATTAAGGAATGGAACCTTTGCAAGTTAATAAGAATCATACTATTTTGGCATGGGTTAATTTTCCAATCATTTGCTACAGTCGACTAATATTTGTGGGAAAAGAATTTTGGCGTAGCACTGTAACATCAATAAAACTCATTTTTCAAGTAAAAAAGGAACCAGCCCAAGTAAGTGGGAATGCTGGATTTCAGAAAAAGCAGAAGGCTATTTTAAAGTAGCCTGTCATAAATCATACCCAACGAAGGTATAAAACAAGAAAGAGATAAAATCTTGAGACAGTTATTTCCTTCCCTAACAGCAGTGATTCCCATCCCTGATCTTACAACTCTTGAAAATACCATGAAGACAGGGACTGATATTTTTCAAGGTCAAAACAAAATTTACCATCCTCAGTTGAATTGAAATTGTTTTTGAGAATTATATATTATAAAGGAAGTATCAATTGAAAATTACAGCATGTTAAAATTTGAAAAGTTTGACAAACTAATTTTGAAAGGTTTCCCGGAAAGACATCTCTTCAGACATAATCCATTCCACTAATTCTAATTTTTACAAATGGGACCTACATAAATATGTTCCTAGTTAGCCAAAAAAAAAAAAAAAAAAAATACAGCAGTTCTCAACTCTTGTGTGCTTTAAAGATCATTAACTTGTTCTATTTTAATTTAATTTAGACAGTTTTCTTTGGGGCATAATATTTAAAAAGCTTGTTAAAAGCAAGATTCATTATTGTAACTTGAAATTATCCTAATCAAAGCCATTTACTAAAATTTCACTGGAATTTCATGTGTTAATTTATCAATTCTCCCATCTACAGGTGTCTTTGGAAAACACTGTGAGTTGAATAGCTACGGATTTGAGGAGTTATCATACATGGAATTTCCCAGCTTGGACCCCAATAACAACTATATATATGTCAAATTTGCAACTATTAAAAGTCATGCTTTATTGCTTTACAACTATGACAACCAGACAGGGGACCGGGCTGAGTTTTTGGCCCTTGAAATTGCTGAAGAAAGATTAAGATTCTCTTACAATCTAGGCAGTGGTACATATAAACTCACCACCATGAAGAAGGTGTCAGATGGACATTTTCACACTGTAATCGCCCGGAGAGCAGGAATGGTAAGACATTTCATTCTATATTAAAACTTGTTTGGGGCGCATGGGTGGCTCAGTGGGTTAAGCCGCTGCCTTCGTCTCAGGTCATGGTCTCGGGGTCCTGGGATTGAGTCCCGCATCGGGCTCTCTGCTCAGCAGGGAGCCTGCTTCCTCCTCTCTCTCTCTGCCTGCCTCTCTGCCTACTTGTGATCTCTCTCTGTCAAATAAATAAATAAAATCTTTGAAAAAAAAAAAAAAAACGTGTTTAATTGTTGTACATCCGGTCAATCAAGCCTTCAAGTTAAAGCATGAATTGAGGTGCAAATTTGACCAGTTTTGTTATGAACTATAGCAGCAAAGAGGTAATTTCTTGCTTTTGCTCATGACAACTATTTGTCACAAAGAACAACTTGTCTCAAAAGCAAAGGAAGGTAAAAAATAAAGAAAACATCTTATTGCATAAACTTTTCATTTTATACATTTCCTATATTTAAGGCCACGTCAGAACTGTACTTAAAAAGGCTACTTTTCTAAGTATCCCAGCCCTGACTGAAGAAACACTTTAAAAACAAATGAAAAACTTTTGTACAAATAAATTATTGAAAAAGATGTTGCTAGCACATATTCCAATATAGAAGATATCAATCCTTATTGTACTCCCATTTCAACGTGTTGTCATCTGTGAGGTCTATGACATGGTATGAAAATGAAATTTTGTATGTTGATTATCTAAGGTATTTTCAGAACTATAAATTCAGTTATATTAGAGATTTCCTATTATATGCTATTTAATTATATGGCTCTCGTATTAAAATAAGATGGTACATATTTACTTAGTGTTTATGTTCATTAAACAAGTATTTTCCTTTATAAAGGAAAATGCATGGTATATTTTCCCTATTAGTGTTTGAAAACATTTGATATAGAACAATAGATTGGAAAGACTTATTTATTTATGTATTCATTTATTTACCTTCCCAACTATCTTTTCATGGATTCCCCCTGTTTTCAACAATAATCAAGGTTTTTTGAAAAAGTAAATGCTAACAAAACTGTTTTAAAATATTCCTAGATTTTATATCAGGCTTTTAAAATTATAATTTCTCTTTAAAATTTACATTTTGGGGTGCCTGAGTGGCTCAGTGGGTTAAGCCCCTGCAGTTGGCTCAGGTCATGATCCCACCAGGGTCCTGGGACTGAGTCCTGCATGGGGCTCTCTCCTCAGTAGGGAGCCTGCTTTTCTCTCTCTCTCTCTGCCTGCCTCTCTGCCTACTTGTGATCTCTCTCTGTCAAATAAATAAATAAAATCTTTAAAAAAATATATTAAAAATTAAAATTTGCATTTTACACTTCAAAAGAAATAGAATTAGAAAACATGAAGTCATGTGTTAAAATAAACATTAGCCAAAAGAACAAAATAAATGCTCTGAAATAATTTTTAAATGAAGACACTTGGGATCTAAAGACTATAGTTTTATCTCTTAGCTTTGTGGCAATCCTGAAAAACATAAAAAATATAATAAGTTATGTAGTTCTGAAACTGATCAGACGAATCATATATTTGTCTAATGATATAAGTATTTTTAACACTAACTTTTGGGAACACTATATTATTGGACTATATATAAGCAAATTGCAAAAAGAACATAGAAAAATTTTTTTTTACCATGTTTTTGTTATTTTTTCTGTGATCCATAGTTTTAAAAGAATAGTTTTTGTGTCCTTTAGAATTATAAATTTCATAAAGACATAAGACTGAAGCAATCTTATTATATTATTTTTTTTTGACAAATATAGATAACAAACAGACTTTATCAAAAGACGAAATTCTCTTTGTTTTTAGGAGTACTTTAAATCCATGCATTTTGGGACTTTTTTAATGACATCAAATACAATGGCTTTTCTCTCCTCTAGTATAAAGTAGGTAAGAAGATTTAGACAATGTTTTAAATAAAGAAATATTTTCATATAAGGAAAAAAAAAGAACAGTGATGGGTCTAAAGATGACCTGATGATTGTATCATCACTGTCAAGGTTAGATGTTTGGATATTCATCCACGGATATCCCCATATCTGCTGTGTTGCACTCAGGGTTCTACCAGGTTGTTAGATGAGCCTATTGAAATATATGTAAGAGGGGGCCTGGGTGGCTCAGTGGGTTAAGCCACTGCCTTTGGCTCAGGTCATGATCTCAGGGTCCTGGGATCAAGTCCCGCATGGGGCTCTCTGCTCAGCAGGGAGCCTGCTTCCCTCTCTCTCTGCCTACTTGTGATTTCTCTCTGTCAAATGAATAAATAAAATCTTTTTTAAAAAAAAGAAATATATGTGAGAAAACAATAAAAGTATTAGTGAAAATTCAGGAATCATTTTCAATATGTGTTGTCTTCCTTTTTCTTATAAACTTGGTGTTAATGTTTGATAACTATAACTTTTTTCTAATATATTTAATTTATAAAATGTTTACTTAACAAAATTACCCCTAACAATCTGAAAATGAGATAAAAAAAGAGTAAAATTTAGTAATAATAATTACAGTATAAAGCTGTGATATATGAAAAATAATTTATTTAAAAAACTCTACTTGGAAAGTACTCATTTGGAGCCTTGATTTGATAGTAATTCAAGGAGGCTTTGTTTATTGAAAAGGGGTTGAGCAGAAAATAAAAACTTGGTTTATAGATGGGAATAATATCTCTACCTTTTTTATATTAATGCAAAGATTAATATAAATTATTCTAAAATTTTATGTATTTGATATTAAATAAGTGTTTGATAAATGTTAGTCATCCTAAGTTTCCAACAATACTGACTCATACAGCCTTTTGGGGTTAAAAAAAATGTTTTACTTAATCTCAATAAAGTTTTAATTATGAGTAGTGCCTAAAAAGTCACACTGAATTCAGTGAATCCTAATAGAGGTATAACTAACAAAACTTGGAAATAATACTTTTTTTAGACTAGTTTTAAGTCAGTATGCTCATTTATGCCTGAGATTTTTAAAACCAGCCTAATACCAAACTAGTTTGCTCAGAGAAGGACCTCTAGGAGAATACAGATTTAGAAAATTACGAAACTCCTGATGATCAATTTATCCCAGCATTATGGAACCTGACAGAATTAGAACAAACGTGAGGTCTGCTATCTGTGTTGTGTGTTAGGTCTTCCATGAGCCATAGTAATTTCCTAATAATGACAGGACCCTAATGGGGCATAGCAGGTAGCACCTCACCCCGATTCTCTCCAAGCATATGTGAGATAACCATTTTGCTAAGATGTTGTCAACAGACTTTTATGTAGAATAGATGATTTTATCTGATGACCTCCCAGGTCCCTTTAAATTTCGTTAAGATTTAATTCTATCGAACTAACCTTTGGGAGCAAGAGGGAGAGCAAAGAAAGAGGTACTGTGGGCCTGCCAGAATGGATAGAGAACAAATGCTTTCCGTTCATTTGCACTATGTGGCCATAGTCATCCAGTTTTAAAGAATACCAAATGTGGAAAAAAATACCTTTGTCATTAGTTCTTCGGTGAGAGGAAAAAAAATGTCTTCCTTTTTAAAGAACATCCAAAATAAGGCCCCTACTGGATTTTGAATCTGTCATTTTCTGCAGTTCAAAGGGATTTTGTTAGAAACTGGCAAAATCATTAACTTCTCAGCTTTGAATCATTGAGTAGACAGGATAGAAACATCTCAACTTACAGCAGTACTGGTAGAAAAATTCAACGGTAACAGAAAGCGCATTTAACTCTGAAGATTAAATTGCACAAGTTGCTATTCAAATAAAACTTCCCCTCCAACGTTCTTTCTTTGTACTGTATCATGAAGCTTTTAGAAAATGGGAAAATATATTCACTATTAAGATTGACCAAAATATGATGCCATTATGTAAGTTGTTTTTCTTTCCTACCTGAGACATTCATAAATATCTATGTGACATTCAGTTGTTTGTGATAGCTTTAGGGATCTCTAGAATGGAGGAACACTTTGCATGGTATACAGGAATATGTTAACAATTTTGTTTTAGAAATAAAGGAATTGTGCTTGAGTCAAATAGTCAACCTAGGCAACACAAGTTGTATCACAAAAACCCAGTATTGCTTTTGGGATCGAATACCACTCAATTATTATAGAACACTGGAAAAAAAAATAACTACTGAAAGACTTAACTAAATAGGGCATGAATTCTTGACATAGAATTGGAAGAATAAATGTTTCCTAAGAATATTAGTATTTATTATAATTGCCTTGAGTATGTGGCCAGAAAAAGATTTACATGGCTCATGAGAATTTATTATATGGAGTTTATAGTTGGTTCTAATAATTAACTGATAGAAGTATTTTTGAATATTTTATTCAGTAGTATTTGATGCACAAAAACTATAAATTGACCTCCTATATATATATATTGTTATGGACAAATATACATTGTTATGGACAATCTCTAAAAATAATACCCATTGTTGATAAACATCTAAACATTGGATGTTAAGGAAATGAATCATCCCCATATGATATAATTCAAGAAAACAGAAAACTTGATGCTTTTATATGTAAATCAGGTGTAATGTTAGTCAACTTGTTTAACCTCCCTGAGTTGTTCTGGACATTTGCTTTGCTTTCATTACAATTAACCTCAAATGAAAACCATTCTTATAAATTAATACTTAGATAGTATTTATATTTTTATTATAATGGACAAAGTGGGATTAGCCCTGTTCTATGGCATTCAAGTAAATTTAAGTAGAACCCTTTACTGTCTGCCTTGGTAGAAACCCTTAGTCCTTCTGTACTTCTGGATTTGGCGTTAAGCATTCTGTGATTTACTGGCCATGTTCTGAAATACCACATTGGGAATATCATCCTTATAATTTCACCAACTAAATTTTGCAAAGTTTTGTCAGTTGCAGAATTTTACTGCAGTTTGGGGAACAAAGGAGGGGCATCACAATAGCATTGCAGAACACAGAATAATGTGAATATGCAACAACCTTGGTCTTAAACCGGACCACAGCCATCTCTAGCGACCATTGCTCAATATAGACAGCCCTGACTTCTGTCATATTCCTGAACCTTGTGATCATGATTTGATGACTGCATTTACTGATCAAATAGAGTATTCAGCATTCGTATATTCTAGTGAACAGAAGACTTTTGTCTCAAGGATATGCATCCCTTGGAATGCAAAAACAGTTACTGTTAGTTGTAATTTAAAGATTATTGGGGAGTTTCTACTATATCATAATAGATGACAATGCATTCTGATAATGCATAAATATACTGTAATATACTTTTTATAAATAAAGATTCTTATCATAAGTGGAAGGGACAGCTAACTGACTTGTTGACTTTGTCTCAAACCTTATCCTTAGTACAAGAACAACAATTTTCATAGATTGCTATAATAATACGCTATGCTTTGAAGATATTTTTGTATATATGACTAACATATAATTGAAATAAGACTTCTGAAAAATCAGAAATCTAATGTCTTTTCATTTGTTAGAATAGCTGGGTAATACTTTAAACACATTTCTTAAGATAGTAATCCCAAGAAGCTGTCCTCTATGTCCCATAAGTTTCCCATATGATACTGTAAGAGACATTAATGGCATTTATAGTTATTCATTTGTGAAACGAAGGGGCTGGAGAAGATTTTTCAAAGTATGTTCCCATCTCTTCTATGTAACGATTTCATAACTTTAGACATGTAAAAGAAATATGTGCTCCAAATTTGATACTATAATTGTATTATGTCATAATATACTAATTGTTATCACAATTTCAAAAAAAAATGTCCATGTAGATATAAGTGTTAGGTAATGTTGGCTGAAAAGGACAATAGGGATGGCAGAAGTCAAGATGACCATTTCCTTCTACTTTATAGGCAGCTTCTTTAACCGTGGACTCTTGTACTGAGAACCAAGAACCAGGGTATTGCACTGTCAGTAATGTGGCAGTTTCAGATGACTGGTGAGTAAAATTATTAGCTTGATCTTTATTATCAAAAAGGAAATTAAACAGGGGTGCCTGGGTGACTCAGTCATTTGAGCGCCTGACTCAGTCTCAGCTCCAGTCTTGATCTCAGGATCAGGAGTTTGCGCCCTGTGATAGTTTTTTTTTTTTTTTTTTTTAAAGAAATTATACATTTAAAGATAATTATATTATGCTGAGTGTTGCAAAAGTTTACAATAGTTTATCCTCTCCAAAGGAATTTTCATGTTGTAAAATGAAAAGTTAATAATTTGTATATGGAATATATAAAAATGGTGTGAAATGGAAGTGGTAGAGGTGAGGATAAAGTCGGAGGAAGGAAAGAGTAACCCAGGCCATACTCTTTGACATGATTGGTGAAATCATTGCATGTGACCTGGGTCCTGCAAGGTTAGGCTAGGGACTGAATTAATTTTAAATACCTTCTCTGAAAGCTGCATATGACAATTATTCACAGATACTTTTCAACAGTGCCTCAAGCTGAAACACAGCATTATGCCATCTAAAACATAAGTGATTTTAGAAATAGCAACAGAGAAAAATAAATATCAACACATCATCCATGACATTAATTAACTTATTGGCATCATTATGATCTTGTAGTGAAGAAAAACTATAAACTAACATTAATATTAGAGTTGTCACTATTTATACTGCACGGTATCTTCTTTCTGATAATATGCTTCCTCTTGCTAACTCAACATTGTTTTATACATCCCATTTGACTAACTGAAAATGTCATTTCCATAAGTTTTATTATTTTTCATGCCTTAAAAACCTAATAATCCTGTAGAAATCTGTCAGGAGATATGCACCAATAGGTAATATTTTCCATTCAAATTTACCACGTTATAACACATGCCAGAAAAAGTTATGTTCACTCTTTTTAAAACTAAACATTCTACTGAAATCTATCGTGTTGGAACTAATATACTTATCTTTGCTTTCTTATGTAGGACTCTTGATGTTCAGCCAAATCGAGTCACAGTTGGAGGTATCAGATCACTAGAACCGATCCTTCAGAGGAGAGGACATGTGGAAAGCCATGATTTTGTTGGGTGTATAATGGAATTTGCAGTCAACGGAAGGCCTCTGGAGCCCAGCCAAGCTTTGGCAGCACAAGGCATCCTAGATCAGTATGGCAATTTTACTTCTTACTATTTTAAAGAAAAAATGCACAAAATTTATATAATTGAGCATCCAAAGACGGAATTATTATGCCTAAAGCCCTAAAAGCATCAAGTGTTTTACATTGTTTTGAATTTTAAATATTTATTTATAGTTGCAAAATTTTGTTTAGCATAAATGTGATATTTACTTGGAAAGTTAACGTTTATTGTCTGAAGTCTAAGAAAGAATATATGTATGCACGTATGCTTGTATATGCTTCACGTTACCTTAAGTGGTTGTTGGAAGATTATAATGACTTAAGCAGAGTAAATCTCATAGGAATGAAACTGTCACATAATAATATATAAATGTTAGTGATAATGTATGCAAAAAAAACATTTGATATTACATAGCTTTATATACAAATGCATATTTTCAAAACTTGATACATCTTTAACAAGTGATAATTTGATTAATTGTAAGACATTTGATTTTCCCATATAATTATTGGTTAGGTTCCCAGCAATGATTTAGGAACTGTGAAAATAACATTATTTATTGTAAAAATTATTCTTATTCATAATGAAAATTGGAAAATTCAGAAAAATATGAAGTATCCTATAACCTAATTATATAGAGACAAACACTCTTACCTTATTGTCACATTCATGACTGTCTGTTCTTCCATAATATGAACGTACCCTACTTTAACTATGAATATACACTTTACTTGTTTCCAATTTTATTGATATTTTAATAGCCCTGTGCTTAATGCTATTCTTAGTATTTTACTGTATTCTATTTTAACCTTTACAACCATTTTATTAGATAGATATTATTATTTTCTGAGTTCCTCAGAGTTTTAAAAACTTGCTTAAAATCAACCAGCTTGTGAGCAGCAAAGCTAAATCATGAAGTAGGTACTTGGTCAAGGACAAAGCAGATCCTTGCTCTTGAGAAGTTCATAGTCCCTTTAAATTCATCATTACTAACCTCTTCTTTGGCCATGATTTTGCCTGGTGACATATTCTATTCCCTAATTTAACTCTTTTCCCACTTTTCTCAATGACAATCCTGCCTCTGCTTTTCACAGACTTTAAACATGGTCTCCTGTATCATCTTTCCCAACTAATGAATCTGCTTTCTATGTTGCTCAGAAAATTGAAGCAATCAAAAGAAAACTCCCAAAGGCTTGTCCTGCCACATTTGCCTATGAGCACATGCATCCCAAAGTATACCTTATATCCTGTTACTATGAATGAACTGCTCCTATTTCCACAAAGACCAACCCCTTTTATGTAATAGGTTAAATCCCCAACACCTTCTAAAAACAACTGTTCAGCTGTCTCATCAGTATTTCGTTCCTCATTTCAATCCATGCTGTTCTTTCTCCCTTTTTATTTTTTTAAAACCTTTATTAATCCCATTTCCTCCCCATCTTTTCTCTTTTGAAAAATTATTCTATCATTGTCAAAGTGATCAATAAGCTTTCCATTGCTAAAATCAATGGTCAGTTCTCCTCTTATTTGAACTTCGGTATTCATCACTCCCTCCCACTAAAAATACTTTATTAGTTTGTCCACCAGCACATGGTACACCCCTGGTTTTCTACTCCGATTCTTTGTCTCATCTGCCTGACCTTATCTTCTTGATGTCGTATATCTATATTCATTCTTTAAATTTTGTGTTGTAGTCCTTGGTTTTAAGTACTGTCTCTAAAACTCGTGAGTCTTTAATATTTATCTTCAACTTGGCCTCTGAACCGTAGACCCTGATATCCCACTGCCTACTTTCCAATAAATGTCTCATACTGAAATTTAAAACTGAGCTCCTGGCCTTCCTTCTTGACTTCTTCTTCTTCTACTTGTTCCACAGATTTTTCTATCTCAGAAACTGAACTCAATCCACCCACCTGTGCAGCCAAACATTTTAGGCTAGCCTTTGACTCTTCCCTTCCTGACATACCTCACTTCCATTGTACCAGCATCCAGAATGACATTGAAAAACAGATGTAAATTCTAAGCCTAACTTAAAGGCCTTCATGATACAGCCTCTCTCTTAATTTTCTAACCATATTTATATATGCTTCTTTGTTGTTGTTGTTCACTCTGCTCCAACCATATTGGGCCCCTCAGTGTTCTTCGAACATACTAGGTACAGTTTCTCTTCAAGGCTTTCTTACTGTTTCCTCTGCTTGGAATGATCTTCTACCAAATATGCTTTTTTCTCTCTGTTTAGTTAGGTCTTACAAAGATGGGTCCTTCTTTTACTGATGAATCTAGAGGATCCAGCAACACTGCCCCTCCCCCCAAAGCTCCCAATAGTCTTTGTCTATGTTAATTTTCCCATAGAACTTTCTTCATTCTAACATATTACACATTTACCTAATTTTTGTTTTATTTTGATTTTGACTGCTTCCTCCACAAGAAGAAATAACTACTCCATGAATATATGGATTTTTTCTGTCACTTTACTCCCATGCTTAGAATAGTATGCTTATAAATGGCATATAGTAAGCAGTCAATATGTATTAGTTGAGTGAGTTATCTGGGGAGGAGTTGTGTAAACAAATAAATAAGTGGCCCATTAGGTAACATTAACCAAAGATGTCGAACTCAAATGAAAATTAATTTAAAGAAGAAATTTTCACCTCTTTCTCTGTATTGTATATCTGTATTTTCTGTATTGTGTGTTCTGTATCTGTATTGTATCTGTATTCATTTGTTTCATGTTCTCCTTTATGAATAAGGCAGAGAATGTGTTACAGAACAGCTCCTTGTTTGATTAGATGCTCCAAACATCTAACTTGAGTTTCAAAGAAGTGAGTTCATGAAACTCAGCAAGTTAATAAAAGCTTATATCTAATTTTAACAAGTGCTCCCCCACATACTTTATTTTGTGCCTTATGGTTCTTTATTTTGATTTCACTTTAGATGTCCTAGACTGGAAGGTGCTTGTACTCACAGCCCCTGCCAGCACGGTGGCACATGTACAGACTACTGGTCATGGCAGCAGTGTCATTGCAAAGAAGGACTAACTGGGAAATACTGTGAGAAATGTATGCAAGCTGTTTTATTTTCCACTGGAAATTATAATCATCATGAAAAGTATAGATATATGCCCTTAAATATGTAATTATATTCCAAGAATTATTTTCATTCTAAATGCTAAAAATATGAAATGGTAATAATTAGTAAAAATGTAGTGACCTTTTCTACTTATTTTTTAACTTGAAGAAGAGTGATGTTCTTCTAGAATTATTTACTAAATTTTTATTTCCATTTTATGAATTTATTAATTTTGTGAACCTAATTTATAGGAATGTTACACAATTTACAAGGTTGAAGGCTATACCAGGTTTTGGCTTATTATCTGCCTTTAGGGGATATTTCTCCAATAAATATTTTGTATGTGGCAGAAAGTATAGATACTAAATGACTGAACACTGACATCATAAATGTCAGTATAATCTATTATAATTAAGAGTGATACTTGTATTTTATATTATTATTTCATTTTTTTAAGATTTTATTCATTTATTTTGAAGAGAGAAAGAATGGAGGGGGAGAGGCTGAGGGAGAGAGAATCTCAAGCAGACTGCCTACTGAGCACAGAGCCCATCACAGGGATCAATTTCATGACCTTGAGGTCATGACTGAGCAGAAATCAAGAGCCAAGCACTTGCGTGCCTGGGTGGCTCAGCTGGTTAAGTGTCTGCCTTAGGCTCAGGTTGTAATCCCGGAGTTCCAGGATCTTTCTCTCAAATAAATAAATTTAAAAAAAAAATAAAAAGAGTCAGACACTAACTGACTGAACCACCCAGACACTCCAATATTTGCATTTTAATTTACAGTTACTGGATTTGGTTTTGAGTCTTTTTAAATCTTTTTAGTAGTTATTTGCTTTTAAACACTAATACTGCTTTTCATAAGACATTAGGGACATTCAAGCCATCTCTAGAACATGGCATTCTGTAATTTTAAGCTGTATATCTCCCTAACTAACCCCAATGGGGTTTCTTTTATAAAATTTGCTTTATTTTCAAATATGTGGTTACTATAATTTACTTTCAATTATGTGATTACTACTTAAATCATTGCAGTTATTTGATCACTTCTTAAGAAGTCTTGATTCTATTAAAGTATGAGAATGAATAGAAATTCATGATCACATGAAGGATATAATATACTCAAAAAGATCTCACTAGCAGAAGGTATAATTATATTTCATTTTTAGGATAAAATCAAAACATAAAAAAGTATACTGTCACATAATATTTGTTATAGTAGTAGGTATTTTATAAGTAGGAACCCAATTATATCTGGAATATTAAATAAATCATTGGCTTGAGAAATGCCTGAGGTTCATTTTTTAAATTGAGATATTACATATACTATAAAATTTACCTTTATAAAGTATACTGTTCAATGCTGTAACCCTTTTGAGTTTATTTGCTTTATGTCCTTTCTTTAGCTACGTTCACCATTACTATAACAAACTTCTAAAGTTCAGTAATATGAACATTTTATCACATTGTGATAAATTATAATTATACATGACAATTACATATAATGATAAATTCTATGTGATCGTATGATTATTACTACTAATAAAGTTGCTACAAATACAAATATTTGATTGTGCACTTCTTTGTCCAAATTTGTAATCTGCTAGAGGCTTAAGAATATAAATCACTTAATTATGAAAACATATTCATTTATGAATTTTGGAGTAAAACTTATTATGTAAAGTAAAACTTATTATGAACACATTTTTCAACTCTATATTTTTTTTTTCAACTCTATATTTTTAACAGGTGATATCTCTGTAGGTATTCATGATTTATATCATATATCAAATATGTTAATGAATATTTCCCAAATGATTAACGTTTCTGAATTGGATTTAAGCATTTGAAATTAACTTACACAATAATTCACAAGTGGAAATATTTTTTTTTTCCCAAGGGGAGGATTGGCGAATATTGATTCTGAAATTTTTTATACTTTTTGTCACCTCTCAAAACTATTTAAGAAGCTAAATAGACAAATTCATTTTTCTCTTTCTTCATTGGCTTTTAGCTATTACTCCTGACACTGCCTTATCATTAGAAGGCAAAGGGCGCTTGGATTACCACATGAGTCAGAATGAGAAGCGAGAATATTTGTTAAGACAGAGCATGCGAGGTGCCATGTTGGAGCCTTTTGGTGTGAACAGTCTGGAAATAAAATTCAGAACAAGAAGCGAGAATGGCATTTTAATCCATATCCAAGAAAGCAGCAATTACACTACTGTGAAGGTAGGATAAAGCTAATGGTGACTTCATTTGACTAGACCGCCTGCTGTGTCATGGTTTAAATCACTTTGCCCATAATTTCTGTCCTTTTCTTTACAATCCATTAGAGTTCCGACTAATGCTGGGCACTATTCCAATATCATCTATCTTAACTATTCCCCAGGCTTGGCCAGAGTAACAAAGATCTGAATGGTTTGGTTTCTAAACATCTTTGTCTTGGTTTTGAGTAAAGACCACTGCTAGGTAGGCCAGCATAGAAAGAATTTGTTGCAGTTTACTTTGTCAAATAAAAATTCATATTTCTGTTATTTCTCTATTTTTAAACAAAGTAAAACAAAAAGACAATGTGTCTTTGAAATTTAAAAAAAAAGTCTCCAAAAATTATTCCAAACACTAATATGTTTATATTAATTGGTGGGACTAAAGTAAGGAAAATCATTTTTAAATTATCTGGCTTTATTCTGGAGCATATAGCCAATTCACTAATTTCACAGGGTATACCCTATGAAATTAAGTATCTTTGGAATTATTGTCAGTTAAATCACAGCTGAGTTCTCCAAATAATTTCTAAATAAATAACTTTTAAACATTCTACTTTTAAACATTCTACATTAAACAATGTACTGATTTATCATTAGGCTTTTACATAATATTTTCACTATAAATGAGATGTTAAACTGGTGAATAATTTCCTTAGATATGCACTTTCCTTCAGCTCTTGGCTTTCTTAATTTCTAAGACTATCAGTCTGCTTTCTTTCCCACAAATAAGACTTCATCTTTTAAATCATCAGTTTCTTCAGTTTAGATATCTTAAATCATTTCTATTAACGTCACTTTGATATTATAATCTATTCATAATTTTACATGAATTTTGTTAAATTCTGAAGAACATAAAGCCAGATTTTCTATATTATTTTCACCTAAAAATTAGTATTTGGAAAATTACTAAAAGTTTAGTTCATGAAGACAAAAGGCAATATACATAGCAAATTACTAGGTTTAATTAACATAAAATACTACTAGTGGCAGATGTTTGCCTCTAAACTTCAGCCTCTTTTTTCTTAAAATTTCTCTCCATCCAAGTCAACTCTGGTTGTTATGGTGCATGAACATATCTTTAATAAGTAGTACAAAAACTCTTTAGAATTTTCACAATCCTCATAGTTCAATCATTCTCAATTGGGGATCATGTTTAACTGCCCCCGCCCCAGGGGATGTTTGACAATGTCTGGAGGCAATTTTTTCTTGATGGAATGGTTATTAAAATGCTAAAAACTTTTTTTTCTTCCTTTTTCAATCTGGAGGCATTTTTATTGTTGCAGTGGGGAGGGGTGCTACCAGCATCTAGTAGGGAGAGGTCAGTCATGTCACTGAACATCCTACATTGCACAACGCAGCACCCCACAACAAAGAAATTTCAAGTCCAAAATGTCAAGAGTAATGAGGTTGAGAAACTCTGCTCTAATCCAGTACAAAAGAACATCTTCAGGTTATAACTTTACCTCAATTATTAAAACAAAGAGCCCTGTTCAGAATTAATAAAGCTACTGCAAAACAAACCACACATGTCACTGTATTATGTTATTAGTGTTTGTAATTTGCACTGGAAAGTGCATCAGAACCAAAGAAAGTAATGATGTCCAGAAAGAGGTAAACCTTTACAGTCTAGGAGAAACACTTTACTGTATGCGCTGAGAGGCTTTGACATTGAGGTCTGTGCATTATCTGTTAAGCTGCTTCCAAGTCCTCGTGCCATTTAAATGACATATGAAATATTTCTGTACATTATCTCTTTAAGCCAAGAGATACAAAATACAATGTGGTTGAAGAAATCAGAGACAGAATTTTTTTTTTTTCTTTTTTTCCCTTAAGGAAGAAGCTGAATGTCAGGATCCATTTTTGTCACCATAAAATCTTGCATTTCCAACAGGACAGCAGCATGTGACTTCTTCAGATTTTCTTACATTGGTAGCAAGCACTTAGAAAGAGATTTTTTTTTTTCCTGGAAGAAAAGTAAATGCTAATGAATAAAAATAATGACTAATGCAGACCAAAATGCACATTTCTTTTGTATGAATATTTTGAAAAGCAGCTTTCAGAGATTAAAGGGCTTGGCAAGTAAAATAAGTAGATTAAAAAACCAGTGAATAAGGAGAACAAAATAGACAGGAAGCGAATGGCTGTTGTAAGTAAGCAGGCAAGTTATTTGGATGACAGGAATACGATCTACTTACACAGGCTAAGAAGCTGGTCAGGAGGGACTGTTACTTTTCCTTTAGCTTATCGGTGACTAAGGCCTCTGGTTTTCTTCTTTCTTTCTTTTGGCTCACTTTTGACAGTTTCTTTCTTTCTCTCTCTCTTTTTTTCCCCCTCTTCTTTCTCTTCCTCTTTCTTTCTCTTTCTTTATCTCTTTCCTTCTCTCTTTCCCTCTTTCTCTTTCTTTGTCTTTCTGTCTTTCTTTCTTTCTATCCCTTCCTTCCTTCCTTGAATCAATCCATCTCTCCTTCTCCCTCTCTCTCTTACACAAAAGCCAGTTAGATGATATTTTTGAAAATAAAGGGGAGTTGGGTTTGAGGAACTTCAGGGTTTGAGGGGAGATTATCAGGAGTGGGCAGCAACAGCAATGTGAGGAGAGAGGCGAATATGTAGAATAGATAGAATCTGTTCAGATGAAAAAGAAGTAGGTAGAGAGCATTTTAGATAGAAAAACAGAAGGAAGCATACTTATATATAATTGTGTTGATGGCATATTTAAAGTGTTTCACAAATCTCCTTTCTTTTACCACATATTGTGTTTCTCCATATTTGGAGTTCTGTGATAATGTCAGATGGACTTTATTTTTGTTCCAAATCAATTCTGTTGTTTTGGCATATAGATTTTGTTTTTGTTTTTGTTTTTGTTTTTTTTGAGTGAAGCCCAAAGTACAGAGTTGGGATGAGGGACACAGAGCTCTAGATTAAAAAGGAAGTAAGGAATAAAAAAATCTGTGGGTAAATAAACCAAGCAAAAATTAGCATAAAAATGAACATGATGTTTTCAAAGTTAGAAAGGATAAAAGAACCAGGTACAGTATTGGGGTGGGGGCAAAACATTACAAATGTTGCAATGAGAACTTGTCTTCTCATTCACCAGAGTCTATGTGTATTCTAAAGACTCTCATGTCAGAGCAGATGAGTAAAATGATGGCACGGTTTGATCAGGTAGGAGGGAAACGCAGAGCGGGAAGAAGGCTCTTCCCAGGGCTTCTTTCCAAAAGGACTCTGGCTCTCACCAAAGAGAAGTTGCTGTTTTTACTGTGTGTTTCATGAGACATTGCCCACTTGATGAAGTGTTATTGTCATTTAACCACAAGTTTCTTTTCTTTTCCCATCTGAGTTTGTTACTAAAATATACTATTATCTAGAGAGGCCGCTTTAATAAAATGTTACAGGATGAATAATGTATGTAAATGTGTTAGGCATATTTTCCACAAAGCAAAAATGAACTGATTTTTAGCTCTACCAGATGTGTTTGTTGCATGTAGAAATAACATTTGATCCGAGTGACAAAATAACTGATCCGCCCTTTCATCCCTGTCATCTGATACACGGTGCCACTTCATCCCCTGGCCCAGGCACCAGCTCTGTCTGGCAGCATGGTGGGATTATGCTCTCTGAACCAAATGTTCATCTTGCCTCATAAATTATTTCGTTTTCTAAAGTACTCAGAATACTGGAAACTTGGTAGCTGGAAACTGGAGTAGGAGCATCCTGTTACCCAATGTTCTACTGTGCAAAGTCAAAGAAACGAAATATCCCTTAGATAAATTATAAAAGGCAGCCAAAGTGAAGACTTGCCCAGACACCTCATTATTAAGAACTCACTCGTTATTCATCATAGTTTTCATCTCAATAAATGATATAAACAATAGGCATGCTTTCTTCTAAAATTCCAGTGCGTTAGAGATGACAGATGAAAGAATTTCTTTTTGTCTATTTTCCCAACTATGTTTCATTTTTCCCTGAGCATTGATGTTTATTTTTGCAAGTAGTTTTAACCTATTTTGATCACCCTGGACCTTTTACTAAACTGACAGATTAGGTGCCTCGTTAGCGCAGTAGGTAGCGCGTCAGTCTCATAAACTGACAGATTTTTTTTTTACACCCGCCATTGTGATGAAATGATAAGTAATTACAAAAAAGGTGTACTTTACTTAAAATAGGTTTTCACTCCATCATTACCTCAGATTCTGGAAAATAATGTTATGCATCTTGAAAAATTAGGTATGACTATGATAGCACCTTGAAAACTATTGAAACAATCAAATGTGAAGATATCTGTTGCTTAAATTTATAGAAGCAGTATGGGTAAGTATACTCTGATTCAGCCAGACTCTTCAGCTAGTCTCTTGGATTGATTGATTTGAGACAGAGAGAACAAGTGAAAGCACAAGCCAGGAGGAAAGGCAGGGGGTGAAGCAGACTTGCTGTTAAGTGAGGAACCCAATGTGGGACTTGATCCCAGGACCCTGGGATTATGACCTGAGTCCAAGGCAGATATGTAACCATCTGGGCCACAGAGGCGCCCTAGTCTTTTGGCTTTAAATTGATCAATATTTTAAGATTTTATTTCATTTTGATTCTGTTTTATTCGGGCATACCATAGTTTAATTATGCATTATTTTTAATACTTTTTACAGATTAAAAATGGCAGAGTCCATTTTACATCAGATGCAGGAATTGCTGGGAAAGTGGAGAGAAATATTCCTGAAGTGTATGTTGCAGATGGCCACTGGCATACTTTTCTAATCGGAAAAAATGGAACAGCCACAGTATTATCCATCGACAGAATATATAACAGAGATATTATCCACCCTACCCAGGATTTCGGTGGCCTCGATGTGCTCACTATATCTCTTGGGGGAATTCCGCCTAATCAGGCTCATCGAGATTCTCAAACAGGTAAATGCGTATGTTGAGCAAAGGAATGGTAAAATTGTTCTTATCAAAGTAGTTAGACTTCTGATAATACCCATTATGCATATTCTGAGACTCTCATAACTGTCTTTAGGAAGCCTGCAATGAATTATTGGCCATCACTTACTTTAGCCATTTGGATTTATTCTAGCAGGTTCATAATTCAGCCCATGGTGTTTCCCTTGTCCACCAAATATTTACTTATTCATTAATTCGCTTACTCATTCATTTGTTAACTCACATGACAGATATTTACTGAGCCCCACCCTTGGCAGGGGAGTACAATGGTGGATTAAATAAATACCTACTCTCCTTATATGACAAAGAGGATAAACATCAATGAAATCATTATACAAGTGAATATATTATTTTAGAATATGATAAATGATGTGAAGAAGGAATGTAGAATTCTAAGAGGTTTTCAAAAAAGGAGAAAGGGAAACTTCCTTGGGAAATTGACATTGGTACTTCAAACTGAACTATGAAAATGAAGATGGGAGAGTATGAAAGCCTAATTTATATTGTTAGGAACTTAACAAAAGTAGGAACTTAGTTCCTAAGTTGTTCCTACAAAAGTAGGAACTTAACGAAAAGTTCAATCTACTTTGACTCAATCTTCAAGGTCACAGGCTTATTGGAGACTGAGGTCACAGGTGAAGTATGAAGTTGAAGAATGAAGCAGGGCCTTCTAGACCTGTCATATTTTTGGTCTTACTCTCAGGACAATGGGAAGTCACCAAAAAGTTTCTCTTCGAGGAGTCTCAAGATTAGATATGTAGTGATATTAAATATCTTTCAGGTTACAACATGGAGAATGCATCGGAGGAGGACAAGAGTACACTGGCATAAGTTAGCTGGGATGATATTGTTGTGATCTAGGCAAGGTATTGTGTGTGTTTTAACTAGTGTGGTGGTAAAGGAGTTAGTAAGAAGTGGATAGGGAAGTGGATAGGGAAGAAGTACTTTAGAAATTCAAATAAACTAAACCGTTGATATTTTGAGTGAAATTCAGGAAGGTTTCTGACCTATCAGTAGAAGAAGGGCAGTGCCACTGAAAGAGGAAACTGCAGAAAAGTGCAGGAAAAAGTGTGTCTATAGGTAATAGCAAGATGGTGGTGTGGGACCTTTGGGGTTTGGACAACCTTTGCAAAAGACTTTTGGATGGGTGGACTACAGTCAGGAGTGGACACCAGCTAGAAATGCATATGAGGAGTTAGCTGAGTCAAGCAGGTCACTGAAGTCCTGAGTAGAGTAGTAGTGTGAAGGAGAAACAAAGCCTAGAGCCTTAACTTAAGCAACCCTGGGAATCAGTGGCTATTTAGAGGAAAATGAAACGTAAAAGAGACTAAGTTGTTGAAAGAAAATCTGGAAAGTAGGAACAAAAGCAGATGTTACAGAAGGCCATGGAAAAAGAGTGTATCAGGGATGGAAATACCATTACAGTGGAAAGATACCAGGAAAACTGAAAAATGCAGGGAGAGGGGATAGGCTTAAGGCACAAGAGTAAAAGTCCAAGTCATAACTTGTTCTTATATACTTAACTTCTTTGAGAATATGGATGCTAATTCTTTTGGATGCTGTAGGAAACAAACCAATGTAAATCATAGTCTTGTATTAGTGTAAAATGGATTCTTGGGCTCTGTGACAGGAGTGTTAGCAATATTAGCACATTCAAGTCCAACAAAGAGTTTCTCAACTTCAAAAAAAAAATAATAATAATTATTGGCCTCTAAGGAGCCATTTTAGATGTTTTTTTTTTTTTTTCCTAACTTCTGCCGTTCCCACCTCATGAAGTGTTCATGCTGTAGTTATACTTGATATCCGTCCTCTAGGGGACCACAAAGCTTTGTAAGAGCTTTGTCTTTTGCTCTGCAGGAGCCGGTGTTCAACTCCTTGGGAGCAATATAGCCTCCATAGAGAATGTATGATATCTAATGATTAAAGCTATTAGTCTATTTTTTTTTTCTGTTTGCTGTTGTTGTTCTTTGTAAGTACTTTAAAATACCTTTTATTTCCATTTTTTAATTTCTTGTATGTAGACTATAAAAATAAGACAGATAATTAAATAACTAAAAAGAGGAAGAAAAAGAAAATCCAGCCTGTGTCATTCATAAATCTTCAGAAAGAGCAATATCTGAGCAATTCTCTCCAGACTTTTGTCATGGAAATCTTCTCAATCTTAAGTTACATTGTAAGACACACAGAGTTACCATCTTTGGACTGGGCAATGGTACTGAGAATGTGGTTTCTTTTTACCAGACGTGATTGTGCAGCTTCTTTTTACCAGAGTCCCCCAGTGCAGCACTGTAAATCTTGGTTTCCTCTAAAATGCCTCACTGCTCCTTCTTCCTGCTACAGGTTTTGACGGCTGCATTGCTTCTATGCTGTATGGTGGTGAAAGTCTTCCTTTCAGTGGGAAACATAGCTTGGCCTCCATATCTAAGACAGATCCCTCTGTGAAGATTGGCTGTCGTGGCCCCAACATTTGTGCCAGCAACCCCTGCTGGGGTGACTTACTATGCATTAATCAGTGGTATGCCTACAAGTGTGTTCCTCCCGGAGACTGTGCATCGCACCCATGTCAGAATGGGGGCAGCTGTGAGCCAGGCCTGCACTCTGGCTTCACCTGTAGCTGTCCAGAGTCCCACACCGGGAGGACCTGTGAGACGGTGGTGGCCTGCCTCGGCGTCCTCTGTCCTCAGGGGAAAGTGTGCAAAGCTGGAAGTCCTGGAGGCCATGTCTGTGTTCTGAGCCAAGGTCCTGAAGAAATCTCCCTGCCTTTGTGGGCTGTGCCGGCCATCGTGGGCAGCTGCGCCACAGTCCTGGCCCTCCTGGTCCTCAGCCTGATTCTGTGTAACCAGTGCAGGGGGAAGAAGACCAAAAACCCCAAAGAGGAGAAGAAACCGAAGGAGAAGAAGAAGAAGGGAAGTGAGAACGTTGCTTTTGATGACCCAGATAATATCCCTCCCTACGGGGATGATATGACTGTGAGGAAGCAGCCCGAGGGGAACCCAAAGCCAGATATCATTGAGCGGGAGAACCCCTACCTCATCTACGATGAGACCGACATTCCCCACAGTTCAGAAACCATCCCCAGTGCCCCCTTGGCCTCTCCAGAGCAAGAGATAGAGCATTACGACATCGACAACGCCAGCAGCATCGCCCCTTCAGACGCAGACATCATCCAACACTACAAGCAGTTCCGCAGCCACACGCCGAAATTTTCTATCCAGAGGCACAGCCCCCTAGGCTTTGCGAGGCAGTCCCCCATGCCCTTAGGAGCCAGCAGTTTGACTTACCAGCCTTCATACAGCCAGGGTTTGAGAACAAGCTCCCTGAGCCACTCTGCTTGCCCCACCCCCAACCCCCTGTCTCGCCACAGCCCAGCCCCATTCTCGAAGTCCTCTACTTTCTACAGGAACAGCCCGGCCAGGGAATTGCATCTGCCTATAAGAGACGGAAATACATTGGAAATGCACGGGGATGCCTGCCAACCTGGCATTTTCAACTATGCCACAAGGCTAGGAAGGAGAAGTAAGAGTCCTCAGGCCATGGCCTCTCATGGTTCTAGACCAGGGAGTCGCTTAAAGCAGCCAATTGGGCAGATTCCTCTGGAATCTTCTCCTCCGGTAGGACTGTCAATTGAAGAGGTGGAGAGGCTAAACACCCCTCGCCCTAGAAACCCAAGTATCTGCAGTGCAGATCACGGAAGGTCTTCTTCAGAAGAGGACTGCAGGAGGCCATTGTCCAGAACAAGGAACCCAGCGGATGGCATCCCAGCTCCAGAATCTTCTTCTGATAGTGACTCGCATGAGTCTTTCACTTGCTCAGAGATGGAATATGACAGGGAAAAGCCAATGGTGTATACTTCCAGGATGCCTAAATTATCTCAAGTCAATGAATCTGATGCAGATGACGAAGATAATTATGGAGCCAGACTGAAGCCTAGAAGATACCATGGTCGCAGGGCAGAAGGAGGACCTGTGGGCACACAGGGGGCAGCCCCAGGGGTTGCTGACAACACACTGCCCTTGAAGCTTGGGCAGCAAGCAGGGAATTTCAACTGGGACAACCTTTTGAACTGGGGCCCTGGCTTTGGCCATTATGTAGATGTTTTTAAGGATTTGGCATCTCTCCCAGAAAAAGCAGCAGCAAATGAAGAAGGCAAGAGTGGGACAACGAAGCCGGTCCCCAAAGATGGGGAAGC
Organism: Mustela erminea; assembly: GCF_009829155.1. Lineage (NCBI taxonomy): Eukaryota > Metazoa > Chordata > Mammalia > Carnivora > Mustelidae > Mustela > Mustela erminea. The sequence goes on from NC_045615.1 coordinate 80,874,802, forward strand.
AGAGCAGTATGTTTGAACTTTATGTACTGGCATTATAAAGTCGAAAGACAAGGGACACTCGAACTGTTGTAAGGTTGTCGACTAAGGTGGGTTCCATTTGCAAAACAGGCCAGTATGGACTGGTGTTGGAGGGAAACTTTAAAAAATAATAACCACAATGCTGCTGAAACAGACTCAATGCAAGTCTTTAATTTAAATATGCTTGGCTGAATTTATTTTTCTGCATGCATCGTATTTTGTAACTAGTTATGTGGCATGCAGCGTTTGGAAAGTTTTTCTTATTTACCAATGTTTGATTTGTGATTTTTTAAAATTAATACCGTTGCCATTGCAGAAATGAATTTGTGCTTTCACAGTGGGGTATGTGTATCGTTTCCATTGTATTATCATTGTTATGTTTTGCATCACAAGATCCTTGAGATTTAAGCAATCCTTGTAAAGTGTAGGAAGAACCCTCCATCCTTGAACGAAAGACTAAGTATTAACACTTTCCAGAAGTATAGATTCCATATTAGATGTTGCTCAGAAATGTCTGATATTTGAGTTAAGTTTTACATGACAGTGGGTACTAAAGTTAAGTCATTTTGTTCAGCACTTTAGAATTTTCCTACAAAATTGTGTTAAAACTTCTGAGTCTTTTTTTTTTTTTTTTTTTTTAAATAAACAGTTCTGGTCTTCTGACCTTCATCAGGCTTCCGCTAGGAACAAAATGACTGCATATTTTCCTTAGAACACTGCTTCCCTTCTTACTGTGGAATGATGTTCTCAGCAGCACTTCTCAGAGACACTTTTGGAAGTTATTTATTGAAAAATGTTCTATGCTTTTAAAATTTTAAAGAATCAACCTAAAGAAAGCCTATAATTGGACTTGTTTTTCAACCATTTAACATCTATCCCAAGTACCCAGTTTTTATAATTTATATAAAGTCGAATTTCAGCTCTCCTTTCTTTCCACCATTTTGTAGATCATTTTTTAATACCGTGTAAAAACTTTTTTTTTACACCTAAGCTGTGTTTTTGATACTGATATTTTCCTATGCTGAAAAGTTTTCTTACTTTCAGGGAAGGTAAGAAAATACTTTTTTTACATTTGTTACTTATGTAACGTTCATATTTTTCACATTTTGATATTTGTAACATACTGTATGCTTTCTACTTGTAAATGCGAACAATAGAATTAAAATATTTATTTAAAATACTTTGCATTCATCGTGTGATGTTAATCTTTTATCGTTCTATACTGTTTTTATGCCCAACTTGAGTAATCTCTACTTGTCAATAGACAAGGTGAACTATGAATGGGCGACATCATTTTCTTCTAAAAAACCTCAGTGTGGATAATTGCCAGGACAGATAGTTTAAGGTCACTTTAGTACATTTCTATCTGTCAGAGTTCTTGAAATTCCCTAGGGCATAATGAGTCTAGACGAGATTTCGTCTTTGGGGATTAACTTTGTTATGAACCTGGTTTAAGCCTTCAGGCAATAAAAGTTTGGAAGTTCCCAGCAGAGTATATTCACTGAAGGCCAGCTTTAGACCAGGCTTATAGTTATAGGAACAGCAATGAATTAAACCTAATTATGGAAAAATGTCTGGGTCTCATTTTCTCCAAGGACCCAGCCCAAAATGTTCTAAGTCAGATGGTAGATAGGAAGAATGACAGTGAGGTCTCTGCTATGCATACCTGTCTTTAATTTATTGATCACTCTGCTGCATAAATTCTAAACACATTTTACATGCTATCCTAGCCAAGACAAACCTCTATTTTCAACTAGTCACCCAAGAATGAAACAATTCAGAAGAGACTAGTCCAGAATAAGATTCATTTGTGTATAAAAAGTTACACCTGAAATAGGATTTCTGCAAATTATCTCACAATCTCAGAACTTTTTATAATTAAATATCTGCCCCGTAACTAATATTTCTTCAGAATATTATCCTCTAACATTGGCTGTGCCATATAGAATAGGGATTTTAACAATACGTAGAAGTTTTGGGTACATAAAATATGTAAATGTTTTTAGTAAATACAGTATTTTTAAATTAATACCAACAGATTGACATACATGCCAGAATTATTTTGTCATTTAATAGTGATAAGGGGTCTTTTTTTGGTTGTTTCAGAATAGGAAATAAAATGTGGATTTAATCTAAATTGTAACATTCCTAGAGTGTAGTTTAAAGACTGAATGTAAGATACTAATCTGATTTTTTTTTGTCACCTGTGATGAGCCAACATGTTTTAGTATTTCCCTATGAATTTAAGTATTATGAATTTATGTGCCAAATATGGGAACATGCTGATTGCTTTGCATAACTGAAAACAGAATACTTTTTTCTCAGAATCTCTGAAGCAGCTCAAGATGTCTTCAAGGATATAAATTCTGTAATTGAGAACAGAGCTAAAAGTAAAAATGATAACCATGATTATGGCTAAGGGTTAAGAGGGCCAAACCTGATGCCAAGATTCTGTGTGCTATTTCTCTAAGAATTCTTTGTGAGATAGAGAATTATTATCCCCTTGATTAATCAATCCCAATTTAGGAATATGATAGGAGTTTTATAGGAAAATATCTAGTCTTTGGTTCCTCTTAGAAATCTTTTCCATTGAAGCGAAAACAATACTTGTAGCAAAACAAATCGGAAATGTATGGAATGCAAGTCTCACTTCAAATGGAGACTAACATTTAGTTTACTGAAATAGAGATGTGACAAAGCATGTACTCTGGTGGAAGTAGGGGAGGGATCATAGGTAAACTGATAAGGTAACACTCTCCAAAATTAATGGTGAGGAGTGACCTGCATGTTCACATTTGAAATCATAACCTCAGAATTTTAATTCAGCCCTGCTAGTGTTTGTTGGATTGCCTGGAATACAGTCACTCTGGGGCTTTCTCCCATGTGCACACTGAAGATGCCTCAGTGAGCCTGTTTTTAGGAATGGTATGTAACCACACCCACAAGAGACCCTTAGGGTTAGAGTAGCAACATTTTCCAGGTTTCCGATCACTTAGTTCTTGCGTTTGTCTTGTCTTCAGGGTTGTTTCTCGAAATTTCTAAGTTGGTGGATCTGGTCAGTGGTTCATTCAGATATATTAAAATCATTGTAAGGAAATGAAGATCAAAATGAAAAATGGAGAAAATTTCTCTTTTCCTTGTTGCTATCACAATGTTTGCCAACACCGAGGTCAGTGAGAAATATAACTGGCCTAAACAATTGGGAGTTATGCCCCTTATAAATATTTTATTTACAGTAGAAGATAAAACATATCACCATGCAACTTTATTACTTCCAAACTTTCCATCTAAGAACAAAACACTATTTTAATGAAAATGCATTTTTATTTATTTGGATTCAACATTATGGTAAAATTAATCTGTAAAAGGTGAAAATGGCTTTAAAATTTTGAATCAGTAACTCAGCAATGCAATTTTTCCTAATTTATTTTTATGTCGTGTATTAATTTTAAAAAGACTAGCATTTCAAGAGGATTAAATTTGCCTTTCCCTAGGAAAAGTGAGACTGCAGATGAAATATATTTTAGCATACATTTATTAGAGCTTTCAGCATGAAATAAAATATTAAAGTCTATAATGAAACTAGTAAATATTCCTTAAAGATACTCTGAGTGAAATGTCACAACATTAATAATGTATATCATTACTACTACTGAGCCAAGCCAGTAGTTTGAACAGTTTATCACTCACAAAAGTTATAAGCCAATGTTATAATGAACTTAACATTTTCATTTATTGTTAATGAGGGAAAAGGCATTAGGTTCTAATAAACGTTGGTGTGAACAAATGAATACCAATAATCCAAACCTAACATCATCTATGTATCTCTGAAAATCATTGCGAATAAATATATTCTGGACTTAAGACCATGAAGTACAATATTCTCCTTCAACAGAGAAATAAATTGAGATATAAAGGTCAGTGTCCTGTGTAAATCCATTTAATCACAAACAATAATTTGTGACCTTTACATGCCAGACCCTTTTCTAGAGCATGGGATATGATAGTGAAGAAAGCAAAGTATTTCCCTTGGTGGAACTTACATAGGAGTAAAGGAAAGAGAAATCAATATAGAAATGCAGTAATAATTTTTCAGTGTGATATCTAGTGGAAATAAGTGCTGGCAAGCCAACTAAAGCAGGGGAAGGGCTAGGTATTGATTTGGGAATGTATATGCTATTTTATTTTATTTTTTTTTAAACTTAATTTGGTTGATTTATTATTTTTATTATTATTTTCAGTTAGCCAGCATGTAGTACATCATAGTTTTTGATGTAGTGTTCAACAATTCATTAGCTGCGTGTAACACCTAGTGCTCATCCCAACACATGCCCTCCTTAATCCCCAACACCCAGTTACCCAATCCCCTTCTATATGTGTATACTATTTGAGACAGATTGGTCAAGGAAGACCTTTCTGGAAAGGTGACATTGGAGCAGGAAGCTGAAGGAGGTACAAGAGCAAGCCATGGACTCTCATGGATAATGGTGCTCTGGGCAGGGCAGTGGCATGAGGAAGCCCAGAGGAGGAGAACATTCTATGTTGGAGGAACAACCAGAGAATGAAAGGCCAAATCTTTGGTCTACATATGAGCAAAGGCTGCACTACAAGAACCTTAGGGATGAATGGTAAGAAGTAAGACTATAATTCAGAACAGGCCCAGAAAGAATTATTGTGGAAGCAAAACTTCATGTATGTCTATTACCAGATGAAATAAGAGCATCTTTAAATGCAAGGGAAATCCTGAGAAGGCGACTATGCACTCTTTCTGCACTGGTGTCCAAGATCCAGAAGACAAAAGGAGAGATGTATATAATGGAAGTAAATGTCTATGCTAACATTGATTGATTCATGCTATCCTGGATGACAGAGCCAAACCTGTAGGCATATTCACAGGAAGCACGTTAAGATGTATGAAAATAAAGCTGTTGGTTTCCTTATTGCTGAGACATTAACATGTCCAAAATAACAGATATCTACAATTAGAAAGTTGCAGAAATTTGTATTTTAAAAATAAACTTCTATTTTTATGAAATGGGTCATTTGCAAAAAAAAAAATTTTCAAACAGAATGAGATTTATATTGTTGGAATGAGTGATGGTGAGCAAAATATCTCTAAGACACAGTTAGTCTATGTCTGAATTCAAGGTAACTAAGACTTGTCCAAATGTCTCTTACTGAGTCCATAATAATGGAAGTTAACCTCCATCTTTGCAATGCTAATAAACCTTTTTAAAATCCAAGTGAAGTGTGATGAAGTAGGATTAAGATTTAAAGACATACTTTTGGCATTACCATAAAAACTCTTGGAGGAAGTCTTTTTATGTACTCTACAGTGTGCATATGTCAGACTCATAATTATGTTAAGATTCGTGTAGGCAATTCTGACGAAAGACTAGGTAACCTAAGGACTCTTTGCACTTATTAATGGAACATGCTGAGTGAATAACAGACTCTTTGAATCCTCCTGTAATGTGTGAATCTGTCAAGGTAGATACACTGAAAACATTTGTGAGAGACTCTCCATATCTGAAGATGCATAATTAAAATAAAAAGTCCCACTGAATGCCTAAAAATGCACTGCATAAAAACAGATAATTTCCAGACGACCCATTTGGATGATTCTAATTTTATTAGTGTACGAATCAATTTACCAAACTCCTAAATCAGGTTGCAAACTATAAAGTAGAGTCACCGTGGTATTCTGGCAAAAAGTTAGGATCTTAGTCTGTGTACCACTTTAGCCCAAATAAAATAACCAATGACGTATTTAGTTCTTTGGCAATGTCACGGAATTCCCGATTTCAGATTGAAACCATATTGTGTACTGTACAGACGTTGATCAAAATAAGACTCCATTTTGCTAGAGCAGTCTGCTCATTCAGGCCATCCTTTTCTTACTCTATTCAAATAGTCTCAAGGCAGATTGCTGCCAAAAAGAGAGTTACTGATACTTGACTTTGAAGTCTAAAGTAATACATTGAAGGAAATCTCTCTTTAGAAAAGCAATATGAATAAGACAACAAGGGCAGCATCACCTACCCCAGAAATGGGATAATTCTTTTGCAGCTACGAGTCTGAAGGAAAGAAAGTTATCCTGTATTAAATCTGGGGTAATTCTAGCCGGGAAGTCAAATGATGAAATAGACTCTGCGAGGGAAACTGATAAATTGAGAAATGGCTTTAGGTGGAAAAGAAAATGGAAAAAAAGAGCTTGCCCTCTTTTGCCTTGGCAGAACTGTCATCAAGAAACTTGAGTCAGGATGCCTGGGTGGCTCAGCTGGTTGGTTGAACATCTGATTCTTGGTTTCGGTTCAGGTCATAATCTCAAGGTTGTGAGATGAAGCCTTGCTCAGGCTCTGTGCTGGGGGTGAAGCCTGCTTGAGATTCTCTCTTTTCCTCTTCCTGTGCCCCTCCCCCCATGCATGTGCGCGCTCTCTCTCGCTCTCTCTCTTTCTATCTATCTTATTCTCTCCCAGGGTCCCTAAAAATAAATAAATCTTAAAAAAGAAAAAAAAGGAAACATGAGTTGTCAATCATCTGCTATACAACAGACAACCATTAATGTCTTAAAAGTATTTCTTCTAATCCATTCAAAAAGCTTATGACAGCAAATGCTGCATATAGTGATACAGGCATCTAGAGAGGGAATCAAAATCAGATTTTTGTTTTGTTTTGTTTTAAATTTTTAGACAGTGAGTAAATAGTAGTGTTCTCTAATAGAGGATGGTTTGGACTGTCAGTATTAAACATGCAAAGTACATTTGCATTTGAAATCTTCTTAATTCATACAACTTCAGATCAAGAACAGAGTGAGTCCAAGAAATGCTCAACAGGTTTTAAAGTGGCAAAATCAATTGTCTACCGTTTATAGGCAGATTTCTGTCCAAATTAAGGCACAATCCCTGGCCACTCTGCATTTAATGTGCTTATAAAAAGTAATGTGCTTGCAAATCAAATGCATAACTGTTCTCTATAAATTAGCCTGTAAGTGAATTTTGATAATGTATACAGTTTTTAATTTGCTCAGCACTGCGTGTCAAGTACTGGGAAGAACTAAGCAAATAAGATGATTTTTGTCTTCAAGAAACTTGTGAGCATTGGTGACTACACTCTCCCTTTTCCAAAACACAAGCTCTGTTTTCAGAGAATAATTTCAGTATTCCCAAAGAAATTTATTTATTTATTTTTTTATTTTTAAGATTTTTTTTTTGTTTATTTGACAGACAGAGTTCACAAGTAGACAGAGAGGCAAGCAGAGAGAGAGAGAGGGAAGCAGGTTCCCTGCTGAGCAGAGAGCCCGACTCGGGACTCCATCCCAGGACCCTGAGATCATGACCTGAGCCGAAGGCAGCAGCTTAACCCACTGAGCCACCCAGGTGCCCAGAAATTTCTTTTTTTAAAAAGAAATATTTTATTTGTTTATTTAAGAGATACAGAGAAAAAGCATGAGCTGAGAGAGAGAAGCAGAAATCCTCTGCTGAGCAGGGACCCTGAGGCAGGGCTTGATCCCAGGACCCTGATGACGTGAACCAAAGGCAGATGTTTAACTGACTGAGCCAGCGAGGCTCCCTAAAATTTCTGTTTGTACTCATGTGGGCACCATGTGCAGTCTCCTGGACATTGACTATACTCAATAACTTCCTGAATCTTGGAAAGCCATTGCATTTTCAAGATTAACAAACTAATAGGTTTAATGACTTTTAAAGAAAATTTTAGGCAAGTTACTAATTTTTTTTTAGTAGTTCCTACATTGTCTATTTAGGTTAAACTTAGTTAATATCCCTGGTTTTGAAAGAAATTGCTATTATAAATATTATCAACCTTGTTCTATCATATACTACTTGGTTTGAGACTAGTTCATTTGTTTTCAGGATTATACTGTTTCACAAAATTTGGTGTGTCATTCCCAGTAAAAAGTATGCAAGGCTAATCCAGAACCAGCATGTTTTGATGAGTTTGTGGTAAATGGGACTGAATATTAAATACTAAAATCATTTTAAAAATCAGTACACAAATAAAATTAGTTTTAAAAGGAAGTAAGAGCAGTAACCCTAACAATTTACATATATCTTATGAGTTCCACTCTTTGCTATCACATATAGACCCATATTTCTACATACCTAAACAGAGTGAATTGTGACCTTTTTCAAAATTGAGACTTCTTGAGTATTTTTGACAATTTAATACTGTTGAAACTTGAGGAAATGTTCTAGTCTTCTTGAAGTAAGGATTTAAAGGGAATGACTTTGGAGTTCGTATGCTGAGTGTTCTCTTAGTTCTAAGAGGATGTGATGTGACTAGGAAGTCCCTGATGTGATGGCTGGCCGTTGGGACAGAGACTGAGATAGTGAACAGCTGGGGGACAGAGTCCCACGTGGAGGGAGGCAAAGGACCAAGTCCCTCACCATGGGCAGAGTCCTGTGTTGGAGCTGAAAAGTGCCAGGGTGTGTGCACCCTGGGAATGAGAGGGGGTCAAAAGGAGGGAAGAAAAATAATGCTGAATGCTGATAGGACCATTTAATCTCACCTGTAACTTTAGTTTCTCAAAGTAACACTTTCAAGGTTGACAAGACCATTTACTCTCTTCTGTAAATTTAGTTGCTCAAAGTAACTTTTTCTTTTTTTTTTTAATCTTAGAAGATACATAAAAGGTTCTGATGACATAGATTTCTGGCATTAGGCTTACAGCAAACAAGCAGAGGATTAGTGAATCAGTTATTTATGTATATCTTTTTTGAAGAATGAGCACTAGGAACCCTCACCACAAGCATGCCTCTTCCACACTCATTACATATTCATTGAGCATTCAACTTATGTAAGTTACAGCACCACCGAAACTTAGTCTTAATAAAGACGTATTATCTGACACCTGATTCCTATTGTGAAATTTCTAAAATGCATGAAATTAAAGTATACCTATGAAATTATATTCAATGGTTAATTTGCTTTATAATTTAGTTTGTTCAATAGTTGAGATAAATCTCTTCCCAGTAATTGCAATAGACGTTCCAGTATCATTATAGTTATGTAAGTAACACTGTCCCACAGTTTACCCTACTATGTTTCTCTGCTCTGCAATTGTAAGCCATTACTCTTCAATCTGTCCTATTATTGTCAGTTTTATCACCATTTGTGACCCCGTCTTTTACGTTCAGCATCATTTTGGATCCTTTGGTTTAAAGTGGTGAACTAACCTCTTACTACTTCAGACCAGCCTGGCTTGTCAGCTCTTTTTATTCCTCTGAAGTCCACAGCCAAGCCAGCATTTGCTGCTTGCCCTCATGGCTGGAAGCCCACCTGTTTCATTTCAGCTTGTGATCGCTGCCTGGACCTTGCTGTCATCCATTCTTTACACAATTGTAAAGCAGTGACATTGTGTCATGGTAAATGAATTTTCATTTTTCTTAATTGTGCTACATAATTAAATCATTATGGACAACCAAAGTATCTCCCTTAATTCTGATTTTAAGACTCTAATGAATTTCCTTCCCTTAGCATCAGGAACCTACTAGAATCAGGGTAGATAGTGACAAAAAGTTTGAAGAACAGTGATCACTAAGCGACCTGGTTTTATTTCATTTTGTTTGTTACCATTTTTGTTTTTATTCTTCATTCACTGTATGTTGGTTTGTGTTGGTCATAGTGGAACATATGAGGTTGCCACAAAGAACATCCAAGTCCTAGGGACAGCTTGATTTATAGGTAGGATATACTTCTGTCAAAATTAAATATTATACATTTGGCAGTAAGATTTAGTAAAACTAGCTATTATTCTTCCCAAATTTAGTTATAAATGCTGAGGATCAAAGGGTTACATGATTCCTAATTGTCACAGACTGATAAGAGCCAGAGCTAGGACTTGAGCTTGGTTTGAACAGGATTTTGAAATTCACTCTTTTTCTCCTCCAATCTCATATGTATACATGCCTTTTCAGTTTTCAAAGGATCTTCCAGTGAGTTTTCTAATCTGAACATTATAACACACCTGTGGGGTTGATCAAGAGTGTCACACTTTACCAAGAGGAATTTGGAGAGAATGAGACTTGCTCAAAGCAGTTAATAACTGGTCGAGTTAATGCTTCTCTCTAAATAGACTTATAAAACCCACTTGTTTTCTTCCAGTTTATAATGATAACATGTGGAAAGATGAAATGCCAGAGTGTTATCTTTGGCATTAAACTTTAGTCATTTTAGAAATGTTGAGCCAGTAATTGTCATGCCAAAACTAATGAGGTTGGAATTTGAATCTGACAATAGTGAACATTACTGGAAATCAAGAACCCATATTAAAGAAGTTGTAAAGAAAATATGACACCAAAAAGCTAAAAATAAAGAGCAATGTATAGAGAAGTCCATCAGAAAAAAATGGGATGTCTGGGTGGCTCAGTCGGTTGAACAACCGACTCCTGGTTTCTGCTCAGGTCATGATCTCAGGGTTGTGGAATGGAGTCCCGCCTTGGGCTCTGTGCTCAGCAGGGGTCTGCTGGAGATTCTTTCTTGGCCCTCTCCCTCTATCTCTCCCCTTGTTTGCACTCTTTCTTAAATAAATAAATCTTTAAAAAAACCCCACAAAACTTGCTAAGCAACTTACATACATTATTTAATTTAATTATTTGTTTTCATTTATCTACAACTACCATAATTTTATTTTCTGATTTGCATATGAATAAAGATAGGGTTAGGGCTTTCTTCAAAGTCATGTAACTGATGAATATTAACACTGAAATTTAAATCCAGGTTTCTCTGAGTTAAGAGTCAACTTTAGGGGCACCTGGGTGGCTCAGTAGGTTAAACATCTGACTTCAGCTCAGGTCATGATCCTGGGTCCTGGAATCAAGCCCCACATCAGGGCCCCTGCTTCTCCCTCTTCCTCTGTCTGTAGCTCTGTCTACTTGTGCTATCTCTCTGTCAAATAGATAAACAAAATCTTAAAAAAAAAAAAAAAGTCAACTTTACTACTAAATAATGCCAATCACATTCCTGTTAGTAGAGGTTTCCTCCTCGTTAGTATACTTTCACTTTTTCCCACCATTCTTTTTTTTTTTTAAGATTTTATTCACTTATTTGACAGAAAGAGCTAGTGCATAAGCAGAGGGAGCAGCAGACAGAGGCAGAGGGAGAAGCAGGCTCCCCGTGGAGCAAGGGACATGATAGGGTACTCAGTCCCAGGACCTGAGATCATGACCTGAGATGAAGGCAGCTGCTTAACCCACTGTGCCACCCAGGCACCCTTGCCCACCATTCATAACATGGTGTGCCTTTGCCATGTTTTTCCACAACATGGCTTATATATCTAGGTATTTTTTCCTTATTTCTTTTTGCTTGAGATGCTGATCCTGAACCAGTGTGCTTCTGCCATTACTTCTTAGCTATTCTTCTATGTGTATATAAGGATGATAGTTGTACTTACTTATGAGGTGGTTCCAAGATTAAATGGATTAATTTATGTAAAGCACTTACAACATAAAGTGCTCAGAACCCTGCCGATAATGAGGATGAAGCAAATCATTTTTCTCCAAACTTTTAGTGAGCACCATAAGGATTTTAATCCTGAGGCTGGGGTTTCTGTTGTCAGACTGGCAGAATCTGATCCAACCTCTAGTCAAATGTGTAGAAAATAAAACAAACTAATCTTCTAATCTTCTAACTAATCTTCTATAATCTTCTTGATATAAATGTAGAAGCTCTTTACTTCACAGAAGAGGCAAACAAATTTGAAAGACCTTTCTGATATCATTATGAGCCTCCAAAGGCAAGGTTCTAAGTGGACAGTGTTAAGGGTTTGTAATCTAGAATCCGAAATAGCCAACTACGATATATCATGTCAGTCCTCTAATTAGACTGGAGGTAATCAGTTCCAATTTTTAAATATTTCTTGTCAGAAGTCTATTCTCTTCAGAAGGTCATTGTGGAGGCATTGTTTTACCTTTCTAAATCTAAGGTTTCTCTTATATTGAAATGAGTTGGTTTTTCCTTGCAGTTTGCAGCCAGAAAATTTGCTGTCGAGGCATAAATAAGAAGCCAGTTCAGCTAACATAATGATTTCTAGAGCAGCCAATTTAGCATCTTTCTCAAGTACCAGGGTTATAAATCATCATAGGGTCTCCGGGTGAATCATTGGTCTTGTGAGAAAGAACTGCACATATAAGGTTATTGCTCATCAATTATTATTGCGAAATAATAGAATACTAAAAAAGCTTCAAGTGAAATAAGTCAGACAGAGAAAGACAAATACTGCATGATCTCATTTATATGTGGAATTGAAAAAAAAAAAAAAAGAACTCATGGAAACAGAATAGTGGTGTTTGCCAGTAACAAGGGCTAGGGGGTAGGAGAAATGAGGGAAGGGTATCGAAACTTACAAACTTCCAGTTATAAAGTAAATGAGTCCAGGGGAAGTAAGGTAGAGTATGGGGACTATAGTTATAGATACTGGGTCTATTTGAAAGTTGCTAAGAGAGTATATCTTAAAAGTTCTGGACACAAGGAAAAAAAATGTGTAAATATCTGAAGTGATGGATGTTAACTAAACTTACTGTGGGGAACATTTTACAGTATATACATGTATCAAAGTGTTACATTATACAACTGAAACTAAGGCAATATTATATGTTAATTATATCTGAATAAAATGGGGACAGAAGGAAATACCATAATGCCTACTTAAACAAAAACCAGGGCACTCAGGTGACTCAGCTGGTTAGGGTCTGACTCATGATTTTGGCTCACATCATGCTCTTGTGGGTCCTGGGATCAAGCCCCGGGTCAGGCTCTGCTCTCAGCAAGGAGTTTGCTTCAGATTCTCTCTCTCCCTGTGCTCCTCCCACTAGCTTGCATGCTCTCCTTTCTCATATAAATAATCTTAAAAATAAACCCTACAGATGAATCTTCTCTGAAATTTAAAGTCTCAAATGGATTATAAGACCTTTTCTAAATAGTAAAAAAAATACAAAATAATAAATTATTCATACATTTATAATGCCTTGTCTTTTCCTTGAGGTATTTTATGTAAACATGGTCATCACTTAAAAATGTAGCTTAACTTAACCTTTAAAACTGAAGAACCCTGATTTTTAATAAGCATTGCTATCAGAATATATTATAAAAACAAGGTAGTGGCACTCTGAAGGCTGAAAAGTCTTCCTAAAGTTCTTCATGGTAATTGGGCAAATAAAAACGCCTTAGAAAAGTTCATTTTAATTTTCTAAAATGGTTTTCCTTTTATAATAGTCCAGATTTTATAAATAGGTTCTAAGGAATATAAATGTAATGAAGAAAGACAAGGAAGATTTTCAGGCAGGTCACAAAAGGAAAAATTAATAAGAGGTACAAATTTTTCATACTTAAAAGTACTTATTTTGCTTTAGTTCCCATTTAAGTAATGCTAGATGACACTGTGAAGTCCATCCACATTAGTAACTCCACTTCAGAAGCCACATTATTCAGGGTTACTGGGATCAAATACTAAAATAACATTAGCTGGCTTCTGTTTATAATTTTTTTTCCTGTTTCTGTGAATTACATTGCATTGTCCTCTTCCTTTAAAGAAAGAAAAGCTATTCCAGTGAAAATTCTGTGGCCTAGAAACAAAGAAACAAATAAAACTTTATTTGTTATAGTTATATAATAAATAACAAATAAGTAACTTTGTTACTCATTGAGGGATCTGTGTTGTTATAAAATCCTGGGTGTCCTTATGACCAATGTCTACAAATTTAAAATGTCACCATATACTAACATCATTGACAGCGAGGTTTCTAAATAAAAAGCAGCAGCATCTATCTTCTATGACTTAGAATGATAACTACAGTGTTAAACTGAAATGCTCATCCCTCTCTTCCCTATTTGATTACATGCATTCTCGTATTGATTTATTTTGTTCTCATTTCCTCTTGGGTACAGTTTAGTTCACTGATGTTTCTCAGCTATACCTAAAAAGCCCATCAATGGAGAAGAAAGAAAGAAGACACTTGGTTCAAATGATTTCTGAAGCACAATACACAGAACACATCAGTAGATGTGTTCTAGGGCTCCTCCTGCTGAAGCTTCTGTCTTGGGTGTGAGTAACGGCAAAGGAGGGCAGCAGAGGCTGGAGGTGTGTGAGGTGCATTCCCTGCACACTGTCCACTAAACCCCTGTTACACTCAATAGAGCCTCTTAAGGGTTGGGGTTTGGGGGACAAACCCTCAGCTCAAACTTTGATCTCATCTCACATCTTTTAAAAATTATATTGACACCATATCATATTGCGCAAGTTTTCTGAATGACAGTGTCTTCAATCCTCCCAATGACTGAGAGATTTCATATAACAGAATGTGGGAAACTACATATGCAGACTGTAAAGCAAAATACAAATATGTTCAGGATTGCCGCACAGGCATGTTCTTTTCAGCACTCCATGCTTGCGTGTGTGCATTCTTTCTTCTGCATCTTTCTGAGGACTAGATAAATCACTCTTAATGGAAAAGAGAATAATGTAAGAAGTTTAATTAGAATTTTCTCTAAAATAACAAATGATATTTTTTGTTTTGATTTCTTGGTGTTAGGAATAGAGGCTAATACAAAAATGTACGAACAACATAATTCTTAGTGAATTCTACTTTTCAAGTTATATAATACGTAGTCTGGACATGCAGGAGAAGATATTCTGAGGTAGAGTTACCATATTGTTTTTTTCTTTTTCTTTCTGTTTTTGGCTAGAGAATATAATTAAGGTCTAGTATCCTCAGACAAGAAATAAAGCAGATGGAGATTGGACATAATATCAGAAACAAGACTTACTGGGATAGTAAAATGATTTTAATGTAAATGATATGATATCAGTTAAAAGTTTAATAAATTTTACTCTTCTTGCGAGTTTAAAGAGTCAGAAAACATCTCTCAGGCATTGGGAGTTAACTTCTGGGGTCGTGTTCTGACTTAAGCAACAACCCGTTGCCAACTCCACTTCTTTGGCTTGGAGCTAGTCTTGATTGTGTTGGGTGATGAGTAGGTGAGCTCTATGGATGATTTCATTGCTGGAACAATATCTTTCTGCTCTAACATTGCTTTGGTATTTAGTAAACTGTGAGCTGTTCTT
Source organism: Mustela erminea (assembly GCF_009829155.1). NCBI lineage: Eukaryota > Metazoa > Chordata > Mammalia > Carnivora > Mustelidae > Mustela > Mustela erminea. The sequence goes on from NC_045615.1 coordinate 80,889,902, forward strand.
AAAATATTGCCAGTGATTCTAAAGGAGCCCACTCCTAGGATGGAAATTTAGGTTTAATACAAAGATTTCTTATCGCTATCTCTTTTTGTGCAATAATGGGCAGCCATATTAGTGACCTTATTTCCAAAACTTTTTATCCTCTTGATACGTGACACATAAATTTACTTATATATTTATCATTGCATTTCTCTATGTTACTGATGAAACATGCAGAATAGAATGTGAATGAATTCTCTCTACAATCTTTTTGATATAGCCTGTAAGTCTTTGATGAGAAAAAGAAGAAAAATCTAATAAAAAACCCACCCTTTTATGAAAAATATTTAAGTGATAATGTCAGATTGTTCTGACTTTTAGCCAGACTAAGAAACACATAACTATGTGGCAGCATGGTTTATAATCAGTTGTAATATTTCCTCATTTTTCTGCCATGTCTTCTCAAAGTCTTTCTGCAAGTCTGAAGAACTTGATTTCAGGGCTCTTTCATACATATATAAATCAGTCTTATAAATTGATTTTAGAAAAATAATTATGTTAGTGATTACATTATCAACAAAGTTTTTGCTGCATCTCCTTTCAGGGACTACCCCTATAGGGTAGTTTGATTTCTCATTTTATTGACATCAGGCTCTGCCAGGTAAATTATGTTTGCCAAAGAAAGGTAAATGTCTCATATATGACACTTTGAAGCAAATGTACAAGCAGCTTATGTGAGATGAGGTTGTCCCTTCCACCTGGATATTGGTATGGTGAGCATATGGAGAAGAGCTGTGATGAACATCCACATGAACTAGAAGTAAACATTTTTTTGTTGAGAGCCAATGAAACATGGGGTAATTTTTTACTGCAGCATAGCCTACTGAAACCTGACTGATGCAGAGAAGCTCATGAAACAAAGATTTGAATAATTGTGAACTTCAAGTTTAATAGCATGAAATATCTTTGGAAGTAAATTGCAATGAAGATACTAATTGTTGTAGAAATTGCAGAAAATCCTTTAAACTCTCTTATTACTTGTATCGGATTATTTCACTAAAATATTTTGGCACATAGTAATATAAATATTTTAAAATAGAAAGTCATAACTCTGCTTCTATCTCCCAGTAGATGAGAGCAAGTGAGAATTAATTTGCCTGTGTTTTTCAGAGGTACACTTAGCCATCTGTTGATTGAATTATTAATACTCCCTCTGAATTCATGCATTGTTGTTACTTTTCCTTTGGTAACAATTAAGAAGCACCACTTTGTAGATTCTCCTTCTTCCTGTAATACAAGTTTAATTTATTCTCTATCATTAAAAATTGTATTACAGAGGAACATATTAAAATATTCAACAGAGGGTGATTAGCTGTCTATGTTGTATATGCAGTAATAATGCTTGAAACTCCTAAATTTAGTAAGTAAACTCAAGCTGAAGCAAAACAAACCGCTTGTCTGAGGTTAAGAGTTAATTGTGACAAACCAAGAGACTTAAGGTTCCCTGTAAACATTTCTGCTTTCCCCTAACTCTCATATTTCTCAGTTCTCTAATCAATAACAGAATCAAAATTACAGAATTTTCTTTCCCTGAGATATGAATTTCCCAGGTGACTCTCACTGAAAGGTGGAAGAATCAGCAATGGTCCAGAAATCTGATAGCAGATACTGGGGTTTCAATAAAAAAGAATTTAGATTTGTGAATTAATTTTATTATTTAAAATTAAAATTAAAAATTATTATTATTATTTTTTATTTAAGATGCAGCTCTTTCTGCCTATGGGTCCTGTCCCCATGCTTTAATAAAACCACTTTTTTGGCACCAAATAAAATAAAAGAAAAGGTCAGGGACATTAAGGCATCAAAAAAGGCTTGGAACAAAACTTCTCTAAAAGAGTGACTTCAGAATATTTGATTAACCTGTCTCTGCTCACTTTTTAAAAACTTGGAGGGGCTGGATTACCTGGGTGGCACAATTGGTTAAGCCTCTGACTCTTGGTCTTGGCTCAGCTATTTATCTCAGGGTCATGAGATTGAGCCCCAAGTCAGCCTCTGTGCTCAGCCCTCTTTCTCTCAAATAGATAAGTCTAAAAACTTGGGGGAGAGGATACAATTTAATGCTGAGGCCAGCTGATCATTCTTTCCCCTTCATTTATCAGCAAATGAATCTCCTATTTTATTTCCAAGGCATAGATATAATTTGAGTCAGCGGAAGTTGTATAGCTTAACTAGATAACTTTTAATGAATGGCTGTGCATTTAGTACAATCTTTGCAGGTTTGGGATTTAAGTATCTTCAACTAAACTAGACTGCTTGTAGAGATATCTAATATTTTTTTCTTCTGAACAATTTAGAAAGTTCCAAGGGTTTTTAAGGAAAAAGAAAATAAAGGTGAAGGAAATCTAACATTTTGCATAATGCTGATAGAATATAGAAAAAAAGTTTAGAACAGCACTGAAAATCCATTAAATGTTCTGTATTCCAGGGATAACCATTGCTAATCTTGAATGATCAGCATAAGTTCTTCTATTATAAGCTTTGGAGAGATGAGTATTTTTTCTTTAACAGTAAAATGGTTCTCTGCGCTCCTATGACTCTCATTAAGCCACTCAAAGAAAACACTAGTTCGCTGTCCATTATCATTACTCTTAGGTTGAAAAGTCTAGGTTTGAGTTGTTTGCTATTTATTTTTGTATTGTGTTTTCATAGTCATTTTTTTTATCAAAAAAGCAATATGAAATATCCATTATCTCTTTAATAGGATATATCTAAAAAGATTACAGTATCTTCTTCTTAAATGGGGAATTTCTGTAAAAATACTATTTTTGTAAGACTGAACCATGCAAAGAGCAGTTCTGGAGTTTTCTTATAATGTTATGACAATGTACATAAATAATCATGAATAAATTGAGTCTGAAATTTTAGTTCATTAATTAGAAATGGTATAATATAACTTTAATAAATATAAAATATTGTCAAACTAGATAAAAACAATGTTTTTTCATAAAAATTTAACTTGATGTAAAAGCATTCTTTTCAAAAGAAGAAATATGGCGTAATTGTGAAAGAAAAAAATTCTACATTCTGGGGCGCCTGGGTGGCTCAGTGGGTTAAAGCCTCTGCCTTCAGCCCAGGTCATGATCCCAGGGTCCTGGGATCGAGCCCCACATCGGGCTCTCTGCTCTGCGGAGAGCCTGCTTCCTCCTCTCTCTCTGCCTGCGTCTCTGCCTACTTGTGATCTCTGCCTGTCAAAAAAAAAAAAAGAAAAAGAAAAAAATTCTACATTTTAAAATCTGGCATAGGTACTACTCATCAAATAAAATAATATGTCTTTACCAGTCAAACATTGTTCAAAAATATATTTAAATATTAAAATTGCAGCTTTGCATAGAGTATAATTCACCTTTTAAAAATAATCAAGTGGATCTTTAACATAGCTGTTCAAAAACAATAGCAAATGAAAGTTCTTTGTCAACATATTTAATCAGAAATAATCAAGATCCAAAAGCTTCGCTTTTCCTAATATATTACACAGAAGGAATAGCACATGCATTTCCATGTAGGCATTCATACTTGGATATGTTAAAATACGGTTTGTAAACTAAGACAAGCTCAAATTCATCACCTTCTGGTAGTGATAGCACAAGCTAGCAAATTTTCTACAAAGAACGTTGTATGAAAAATTAATAAGGAAGGCTAATGTGTTGTCTGATGGAACTGATTGAACAACAGGAAGTTATTTATCAAATATGATAAGATTATAAGAGTAGATGTAAGAGAAGACCCATGGGACAAGTTGGTTAGTTGGTCATAAAATCAATTGGGATCAATTTGTGGCATTTTAAAAAACATGAAGTAATTCCTCCATGTAATATTTTCCCTTGTCAAAGCTATATCTGATACAATAATGACCACTCCAATCCTCTGAGAGCTCAGCAGTTGGTGAAATCACGGTTAGTAGTATGAGTGGGTGGCTCAAGTTTGCAGTAATCAGGATCTAAATTAGCACTTTTGGAGAAAGAGGGATGATTCATCTCCCATTGCTTTCATTTTCCTTTCTATGTGTGTTCAGTAAAGAACATTCTGTATGGAAACAAAGTGAGGAGAATAAGGCTGAGAAAACTTCCAGCAACTTCTATAACCTGGCTACATAGTAGTTCATTGCTAACACTCCAATCAGTCCTCTGTGGAACAAGAAAAACCACACTGCTGAATCAATTCCAAGTCGGTATATTTACCTTCAGATATTCTCATCCAATCATTCATTTATATAACAAATATATACTCAGTGCCTTGTTTATTCAGGAGACAAAGATGAAGAGATGGAAACTCTCCTTGATACAGCTTAGAGTCTAGAGAAACTGCAAATCTCTGAGTCAGGAAGTTCCGTGTTTGTTAGAAAATGACAGTAGGCAACATGCCTATATTCATTTCCTATTACTGCTGTAACGAATTAGCATGTAGGTAGAGGCTCAATACACCATAAGCTTATTAACATACACTTCTGGAAGTCAGAAGTACAAAATCAGTTTCACTGGGCTAAAATCAAGGTGTCAGCTGCCCTGAGTTCTCTAAGGGAGAGCTCATGTTCTTGCCTTTCCCAGCATTGGGAGGCCTATTGTCATTCTTGGCTTGTGGTCCCTTCCTCCACCTTCAAAGCCCGCAACACAGCATCTTCTCTGCTCGCTGAAATCTGCTTCTGTCCTTACATGTCTCTCCAACTCTCTTCCTTGTCCCTTCCTCTTCTAGAAATATATGGGATTGTATGGAGCCCAACCAGATAATCCAGGGTAAACATCCATCTTAAGATCCTGAATTTTATCATATTTTCAGAGTTCCTTCTACATGTCCGCTGATAGCCTCAAAAATTCCTGGGATCAGGATGTGGACGTTGGGGACCATTATTCAGACAATAATCTGAGACTGAGGCTTGAACAGTGGCACAAGCAGGGATTGACAATAGGACAGAGATCAGCTCTTCTCAGCTGTTCAGGCTTCTGTATGAAGTGTGGATTTATTATTAACACCATGAGGAAGTCTTTCATTTTTCTTTTCTTATTTTTCTTTTTATTCGTTTCAGAGGTAGATAGAGTTCAGTGATCTATCAGTTGTATGTAAAACCTAATGCTCATGGCATTGTGTGCCCTCCTTAATGCCCATCACCCAATTATCCTTTCCCCCAACCCCCTCTCCTCCATCAAGCCTCAGTTTGTCTCCTAGAGCAGAGTCTCTAGTGATTTGTTTTTCTCTCTGATTCCATCTTATTTTATTTTTCTTTCCCTACCCCTATGATCCTGTTTTGTTTCTTAAATTTCACATGAGTGAAATCAATATGACATTTGTCTTTCTCTGACTGACTTATTTTGCTTATCATAATATCCTCTATTTCAGTCTGCATTGTTGCAGATGGCAAGATTTCACTTTTTCTTTCCTTTTTTTAAAGATTTTATTTACTTATTTATTTTGAGAAAGAGAGCCCAAGTGAGAGGGGGCAGAGGGAGAAGGAGAAGCAGACTCCCCACTGAGCAGGGAGCCAGATGCAGGACTCGATTCCAGGACCCTGGGATCATGATCTGAGCCAAAGACAGTGATTAACAGACTGAGCCATCCAGGAGTCCTTCATTCTTTCTTTCTTGATAAAAACTCTCTGCAGTTTAGGGGGAGATAAAAACCATATACAAAAAGCCTGCAGCAAATATCATCATCAATGGAGAAAAGCTCTCAGTTCCCCCCATAAGGTCAGGAACATGAGAGGGATGTCCACTCTCACCACTCTGTTGAAGTGGTACAGGAAGTCCTAGCCTCAGAAATCAGACAACAACAAGGAATAAAAAATCATTCAAATTGGCAAATAAGGAGTCAAACTCACTGTTTGGAGATGACATGATACTCTCTGTGGAAAACCCAAGAGACCCCACCCCCAAAATTGTTAGAACTGATACAGGAATTCACCAAAGTGGCAGGATATAAAATCAACACACAGAAGTCAGTTGCATTTCTACATGCTAAAAATGAAGCAGAAGAAAGAGAAATCAAGGAATCGATTCCATTTACAATCACACCAAAAATCACAAGCTATCTAGGTATAAACCTAACCAAAGAGGTAAAGAATTTGTACTCGATAACTATAGAACACTTAAAGAAATTGAGGAAGACAAAGAAAAACATTCCATACTCATGGATTGGAAGAATAAATATTGTTGAAATGTCTGTAGTACCCAAAGCAATTTACACATTCAATACAATCCCTATCAAAATACCATCAGCATTTTTCACAGAGCTAGGACAAACAATCCTAACAAATGAATGGACCCAGAAAAGATTCTGAATAGCCCAAGGACTGTTGAAAAAGAAAACCAGAGCTGTTAGCATCACAATTCCAGACTTCAAGCTGTATTACAAAGCTGTCATCATCAAGACAATATGCTAGTGGCACAAAAACAGACACATAGATCAATGGAACAGAATAGAGAGCCCAGAAGAAGGATCCTCAACTCTATGGTCAACTAATCTGTTTTTTTTTTTAATATTAATTAATTTATTTATTTGAAAGAGAGAGAGAGAGAAGGCAGAGGGGAGAGCAGAAGGAGAGGGAGAGAAAATCTTCAAGCTGACTTGGGACTGAGCTGGGACAGCGAGACAGGACTTGATCTTACAATTCATGAGATCCTGACCTGTGGGGAAAACCAAGAGTCAGAGGCTTAACTGACTGAGCCACCCAGAGGCACTAAATTTTTCTTTTTTGTAAGCAAGAAATTTGCATGGCCTAATTTATGTCACTTCTTCTGGGAGGAAGGGACTAGCGTGGAGCAAGTAAGAATAAAGGCTTCCTTGGTTTCTATATTGTCATATATTAATTCAGAAAATAAAATCAGTAACAATTAGGCTGGTGGTTGTGCGATAATATGCTTTATTTTACTAACCTAGTTCACCATAAAAAGGAGCATAGACTTTTAGCCTCTGAACTGGAAAAGTTATTAACTGTGAAATTGGGGAAATTAAGGCCCTACCACTCATTAGATCTTGCTTGAGTCAAGAGTTCAATGATAAAGTCTCAGAAAATGCATGGGCTGCTGCACACAGTTAATTGAAAAAATGAGTTCCGGGCTTTATGACACTAAAACGATGACTCTCAGAGCCCTAGTCACAGCGGTTCACCGTAATTGAAATTACCTCTTTAATTGGAAGAAACATGATTGTTCTGACTCTGTTACTCTCTCGGTGCTCATAAAATTTTGAAATGCCCTCTTAACTCTTCTTCACTTAGTTTTGTGATGAAATAGAGTCCTAGCACAGGCTGACACCCCCAAATACCTAGGTAATGCGATTTCTTCGTGGGATCTATTTGGGAAACACATTGCTTAAAATTCACGGTCCTATAAATCCTTGATGTGGCTATCAAGAGTTTTAAAATCCAGGTTCTTAGACACAGCCCTGTCAGGCGGTAGCCCCTGTCCTTGAAAGATCTGGAGCTGCAGGGTCCCTTTGGTTCCTGCCTTCCAGTGAGGAATGTTGTGCAGGGCTGTAAGGAGGCTCTTCCCTGCGGTTCTGCCACCAGGTGATTTCTCCCAGGAAAAGTTACGTTCACTTCCAGGGCATGGGTTCAGCTCTGATCTGTGTCAGCTAATCTGAACCATGCGAAGGCTGATGGCTGACCTCTCTTTGAAGAAAATCAAACTCAGTAGTTTGGAAATAGTTTTGCACACTGAAGCTGAGAAGACTAATGAAAAGGCAAGGCAGGTTGCACCATAAAACCTGACTGAGGCTTCTCCACAGCCCCACATCTGCCCTCTCGAGTTTCTTACCAAACTCTTGTGGTTGTGGTCCTGTCGACACTGTCAGGAGTGTGGCAGTGAAGTGTCCTTGCCCATCTTGATGTATTTGAGGCAGTATAAACTTAGTGACTTAATTCGTGTGACCTCGTGAATTCAGTCCCAAATAAATGTGCATCTTCATAGGACATCCATGTCAGTAACTGCGTGCCTCGGAAATGCCACTGAGAAAGAATTAACATTATAAAAGAAAGGCTGGGCATGAACAGAAACAATTGCATTTGTGTTGGGACAATTTTGCTTTACTCGGCTCTTTAAAAAAAATCAGAATAATTAATAAAGAGGTCAGCTGGGACAAATTTTTTGATACCTATAAAATTTCACAAATGTTAAGTCCGTTAATACAATTTCTTTTTACCTCTCAAGAAACTTTAAGGGGCTTTTGCAGAAAGAGGGAGCTTAAGAATAATACAGCTTCTCTTAGTAACCAGCTTTTGCCTGGTGATTAAATAGTCTGGCTCCAAACCACCCAGCTCATTGTTTTTTTTACCCACAGTGTGAAAGAAAAATCATCTTTGTGCCAACCCCACATCATATAAAACCCTAACAATGTGTTGAGTGTGACTTAAGAGCCCATAATGCATTTTTCATGAAGGTAAGGAAAATCCATTAAGGAGATTAATTTGTGTTTGGAGAGCTACCTCTCTATAGCCAAAAATATTTATTCTGTTAACTGTGGTTTGCTGATATACTATGATAGTATTGAGGCCTACGGATGGCATTGTTATTTGTACCATTATATCTTCTGCAGATGGATCACTTATGAATTATTAAAAACTTATTTCTCAAAGGGAACTATTTATTGATTTGGTGCTAAACTTTCTTCTTTCTTTTTAGTAATTATTATAGTTAGAGGTTAAAAAAAATGTGTTTTAAGCCTGATAATTTCTTTAGCAATGTTCATGTTTCAAAAAGCTGTACCTTTTACCCAGGCAATATTCACTTGCTGCTCCTCTGCTAGAACTTTCTGGGGGGGGGGACGATATAGCTAAAATTCATTGCTTAACTGATTAGCAATAGCCTAGATTTAACCATTTTGATAATCTTATTAAAGAAAGATAATTAACTGGCTTGAGCTGAATTCTGTAGTTGAATTTTTTGAAATAATAAAGTGAAACTTTTACGTTTTAAATAATGGAAGTCATACACACTCATTACAGTGAGGTATGGTTTTAAGGAAGGGAGCAGATTATCCTTACACTACCTCACCGCTCAATTATTTTTTCCTATCAGCAGTGAGTCTCAACTTTGCTCGTTGGAATCACCTGAATCACTTAAAACACTCTTCATGCCTGGTCCTACCCTCAGAGTTTTTGATCTGATTGCTCTGGCCTTGTGCCTGAAGATCAGTTGTTTTCCAAGTTCTCCAGGTGATTCTGATGTCCAGCCAGAGTTGAGAGCCATTAAGCTAAAGGAAGCATAAAAGATCTAAAAATGGAATGTCCTTGCTAGAAATGGGCAGGAGAAATAGAAGGAAGCAAATTCTATTTTTCCCCCGAAATATTTCCATCAATCATCTTGGTTTCATATTTTCCACTTTGAGGTATTGCTATTATAATAATGTTGTTAACCAGAAATATAGAGCATCTGAGACTTGAGTTCCTCATTTTTTGTGGCTGCTTTAGTCTGCATAAGTAGCTGTTGCATATGTTTGTGCAAAGTGTTTACTGCACAAGGACAGACACCTGGTGGTGGAATCTAACCTGTGTTCCCCACTTCTTGTATACCAGGATGCAGAGCTTTAATTACTAGTGGAAGGATAACATTTTCCCAATTCATACAAAGTGCTTCACAGGATGGTGGTAGACCTGGATGGAATGGAAGACTCATGTTTTGATTAGCTTTTTGGGGTTGCCAACAGAAGGTGCCCTGCACCACACCATGTGCTGTGATCTTAGAGGGAAAGGTTGAGCCTCAAAGCAAATAGCTAGATCTAGCTGGCTAGATCTAGCCTGGCCTTGGCCAACCAGATGTAGACATAAGACCCATCCAGCAGCCATACTCAAGTGGACTCCAGAGAACAGGAGGATGGACAAGAATTGTACAACAATGGCAAGAAAAGAAAGAAGCTCAAAAAAAAAAAGGCTTTCTGACACAACACTAGCTGGGACTTGAGCTTACCGTATAGGTACTCTGTAACAATTTTCCTTTTCTATATGAGTAATAACCTTCGTATTTAAGAGGTAGGTGTTTGAGATGGCTACTTTTGCTTTGGATAAACTCATAAAGAAGAAAAGTGATCCTACAGGGTCTTGACAGGAAGGATTAATTTAGATATGTAGAAAACTGTAGGATTTATGGAAACACATACACACTCTCCACCCAAACACACACCACATGTGCACAAGCTCACAGAACAAGCACACATTTATTTTATTAGAATTCCTGGATGCTCCTACCAAGCTATGTTTAGAAACTAGAAAAATGAGAGAGAATGACAGAAAAATAATAGAAAACATAGGGTCTATAGTTAGATTAAATAAAATTTTAATTCTGTAGGACCTCAAGAAATTCACCTAACTTCTTACTCTCTAGTCTAGTCAATTAAGCAAAGAGGATGACACTAGTAAGGGGACCGCCTGTGCGTTGTTGTGGTGAGTTTAATGAGTTTTATCCATATAGAGAGCAGAGCTCAGAGCTTGACACATTTTAAGTACCTAATAAGAATTGGTTATTGTACCTTCTATTAATCAGTTATCAACTTGAGCTTAACAAAGAATAAGCACTTGAATTTTTTGACAACATATTACAAAATGCTTCACAGTTATCTTCATAACAAAGTAGTCTTCTCCACTGATGGAGTTCTTCTTCTTTAAAAATTTGTGGTTAAATAAAATCTTAAACTTAGAGAGGGACAGGTTTTTAAAATATTGGCAGGGGGCCTGGAATTTTTTAAAATAATAATTCTTATCACCCCTTCAATCATCTGAACCACTCCAATCACTGCCAAAACATTTCTTTGTTACCATAGAGACCCATAGAGATATTCATACATTAAATAACAAACATTGCTCAACAAGAATAGAACTAAGGATAAGACACTCATGCTTAAATTTCTGAATTAGATTTAGTTTTATCAGAAGACAGGCATGCAGAAGATTGGGACATAGGGAAGATTCTTCAAGTTTTATTATAAAGAAAATTTAGTTCCTTGAAATATAGTATAATCTGTCCGTTAAATAAGTAAGGCTCACTGGCATAATTAGAAGTTGTATTTTTCTCTCTAATGATTGCTCCTGCGTAGCCATTCTCTTTGGGTTCATTCTTGCCTGCTTTTTTAAATACAACTGAGAGATTTTTCTGAATGTTTTCTGATAATAAAATACCTTTTGTGACTTTAATCTCCTTATTGGTCTCGAGGCCTAGTGTACTTCTTTTATGTTAACAGGTTCAGCACTGTAAAATTGTCAAAATTCTGCACTCCTTTCAAAGGAAAATCTCCTGGGTCTACTAGCTTTGGGTATGTGTTTGTGGTGTATGTATCTGAGAGGGTGTCTGAGAGCACAATAATCTTTTTTTTTTTTTAATTATTTTTATTTATTTGACAGAGAGAGTGTGAGAGAGCACAAACGGTAGAGACAGAGGGAGACGGGTCCCTGCTGAGCAGGGAGCTGGACCAGGGCTCAAACCCAGGACCCAGGGATCATTACTTGAGCCAAAAGGCAGATGCTTAACTGACTGAGCCACCCACAGGCCCCCAGAATGCACAATAAGCTTACTTGAAAGAAATCATTTGAATTCTCATTGCTCCTGCCCTCTCTGTTTTATCCTCTGCTACAGTCTTAAAAAGCAAAGGTGTTAAAGAGTCAGGAGCCATAAACCAGATTGCTCCCTTCCTTTGCATGTCCTGCACAGGTGTTCTTGAACCTCCTATTAGATTTGGGGGGCAGTCGGTGTTTAATGCTGTGGGGACTTAGTTGAAATACTTTTTTCGTTTTAAGCTGCTATGTCTGTGCAGCATATTCTTAGATAGGACAAGGGCCAGTACTTTAAAGCAGTTTTTTTTTTTTTTTTTTTTTAAGTTTTGAACTCTTGAAGCCTTTAGGATAGCCGTACTAACTTTTGTTTGTGTATTTTCTAATTAATAGAGTGTCATTTAATACAATGGAACCATTCTTCACTCTGTGATTGTTACCAACAATGTGAGATATTACCAGGAACGTTAATACAGTTTCCCAAGCCACAGAGCACTGTAGGTATTTTAAATCTTTCTCTTTCTCCTCCCCCTCCTCCTCTTCTTTCTCCTTCATTAACAGAAGTAACAGGAACAGCAACTAGTAACTTAAAACTTTCTGTGTCTCAGGGAGAGTTTCAAGTACACATAGTTTCCCTTGAAACCTGGCTAAACAGAATAGTCAGCAACACTAAGAATCCCATTATAATGAATTTCTAGAGAGTAAAACCCCAAATCAAGCATTATAAATTTCAGCCTGCATTTCAGCAAACTGATTCCTCTAAAACCATCCTATCAACACCAGTATTTATCAGCTCCCATTTTTCGGAAGGTACTCTGGGCCAGTCTTGCAAAGCTGCCATGAATAATTCTTACTGTTTCGCAAAAAGTGAAAAGGCATTATGTTCTGGTAAGAATCCGGGAAATGTTTTTGTTCAACTGAAAATATTCCATGCTTTCTTCACAAACTGCAGCAGCAACACCTCCCACCTGTCAGAATTATATATACACCAACCAGAGAGTTTAATCATTTTCCCAAGCTTGTGTGGTGGGCTCAGAGCCCTCCCCATCCTGTGTACAATGTGGAAGGAAGTACATATGCATGAGGAAGAGACTCATTAACTCTATGGCAAGGCTGTGGTTCAAAGTATCTATTCTGTGGAGGGTCAAAAAGGTTACGTAACTCTCATTTTAATCAACATTTCCAAGATGTTAAAGTAGACTTGTTTTCTTTTTAAAAGGACAGGGGAGAAAAAAGTAGAGATAATTCCTCTAATAGTATCCAATACACTTACAGACAGACATTTGGGAATAAAAAATGTTATGTGCAGATTTTCAAGGGCTTAAAGCTTTTCAAATAAATGTATGCACCATTAGCATTCACTCAGCTATAAAGGCTATAAAGGCTTTGATCTTCCTTTAAAAGAGGCAAGAGAAAAAAAGGAGGGAGTACAAGAAAGAAGTGAGAAAGCGAAGCTGTCGGCAATTTGAATGCTGCCAATTATTACACCACTTATAAAGAGCTAATTAAACACGATTGCTTCCAAGAAGAATCATTTTTACTCTTTTTGTGTTCTCTTTTTATTTGTACTGTAAAGAAACTTGATTATTGATAAGACCCACGTTGCAAGCTGAATTGGCTTGTCTTTCTGCAATAATGGTACCATTCCTTTCGTTTCCTTGAATCCAGTCTATATGGCATTTCTGGTCGAGGAATTCTATTCTCATGACTGCAGTCTGAATTTCAGTTTCAACAGTTTGCAAATAACATGTAGGATTATAGAATTTGTAGGTCTAGTTCTTTCCCTATATTCATAACAGGACATAACTATAATCTATTTATTAATCTCTAGCAATTAATAATTACTATTTAGTCATACATTCAAGGGATGTATGGAGCCATTTTTAACACATCTCTTCCTCTGCCTCATCTCTTCATCTTCAATCAGTTCTCAAGGCTCATTTTGAAATACTTCCTATATTCTCTATGATGATTTCTCTCCTGTGTCTGTCAACTTCCATCTCATTCCTTTTCTGGGACATTGTTTAAATTTGTTCTCAATTGCAGGTTCCCACCTCATTTTTGAAAGAACTTTTCAATAAATCTTTTCTCATTGGGACCTAAATAATCTAACATTTAAAACCTTGTAAATGAAAATATAAAATAAAATAATAAATAAACTACCCTAATAACATGAAGACATTTTTTTGCAATAGTACACTTGGGAGCTCTACTGTTTTTTTGGATCATGATTAGATCTGTAATTTATGGGGCGCCTGGGTGGCTCAGTGGGTTAAGCCTCTGCCTTTGGCTCAAGTCATGATCTCAGGGTCCTGGGTTCAAGTCCCGCATTGGGCTCTCTGCTCAGCAGGGAGCCCGCTTCCCCATCTCTCTCTGCCTGCCTCTCTGCCTACTTGTGCTTTCTCTCTCTCTCTCTCTCTCTCTGTCACATAAATTTAAAAACAAAATCTTAAAAAAAAAGATCTGTAATTTACCTCAAATTGATTTTTATCTATGGTGTGAGGACATGGTCATGTTCTTCTGCACAGATTTCCAATCGTCAGTGCCATTTATCAAAAAGACCATCTTTTCCCAGCTGTTGTGCAGTGTTAAGTTTATTTCACATCCTGTCCTTGTACCTGTGCATCTGTGGCTGGGATCTCTCTTTATATATTGTTGAATTATTTGTCTATTCTTATAGTACAATATCATAGTTACCATAACTTTATCACATATTTTAAAATCAATTAGAGTGCCTCCTTCCAACTTTCTAAAAACTGTTTTCTTTATTATTCTTAATGCTTTCCTATATACCACTTTTAATCAACTTACCAAGTACTATGCTAGTAAAATGCTGTGACACCTTGTATCATAATAAGGAAGCTCCTGTGCATGATTTGTTTTCTAATTTTTTTATCATGAACAGTTGCTGAATTAACCAAATGCTTTAACTGTATCTTCTGTCGATAGCATGATTTTTCTCTTCTGTTATGTAAATGTCATGAATATCCCAATTTTTTCTTTCAAATATTAAAGTAAACTTGTATTTCTAAAATAAAGCCAGAATAGAGGCACCTGGGTTAAATGTCTGACTTCAACTCAGGTCATGATATCAGGATGGTGGTTTTGAGCCCCACCTCAGGCTCACTGCTCAGTGGGGCATCAGCTTGTCCCTCTCCCTCTGCCCTACCCCCTGTTCATGCTCTCTTTCGCTCTTTCCTATAAATGAACAATGTATTTTGAAAAAGAAATAAAAATAAAATAAAATAAAATAAACCCAGAAAAGTAAAATAATAGTAACCTTTAAAATTATTTACTAGGTTTGAGTTAATATATTAGTCTAAAATGTTTGCATCTAATTAATGAATAGGTGGCTGTAGAAATGTTATTTTAAAAAAATAATGAATTTCGGATTTTGATATCAAAGCCTAGCTTCATAAAAATGGTAAGTGTTTCTCCTTTTCTATTTTCTGGAAGAATTTGTGAAGATGGCATTATTTATTTTTTTAAGATTTTAGTAGGAATTGTTAGGGAAGTAATCTAAGCACAGAGTATCCTTTGTAAAAGTTTTTTTTAAAGTGTTTTTGTTAACTATTTGAATTGAAATAAAATGATAAAAAAGATGTTAGTTGAAAACAAGTTTTTAATAAAGCCTGCAAATACTTTTATTTCAATAGAAATGCTCATATTTTAATTTTATACTTTATAAATATTGGTTACTTTTGTTTTTAGAATCATTCAATTGCATCTAAATTTGCAATTATACACAAGATAATGCATATATACATAATATAATGATTGCTATAATAAAATACTATTTTATTATCTAGGTGATTTGTAGTGTTCTCTCCTATTCATTACTGATAGCATTATTTGTGACTTTTTCTTTCATTCTTTTAGTAGTTTCTTAGGAGTTTAACATTTGTAAAGCGTTTTCAAAAAAACTATTTTGCCTTTGCTGATTATTTATTATATGTTGTTTTCTCTTTACTAACTTCTGTTCTTATTTTCTTTATCTTTTACCTTTTTGGATATAAGATGTTTGTTTCTTCTTCTTCTTCTTCTTCTTCTTCTTCTTCTTCTTCTTTTTTAATTATTTATTTATTTATTTGACAGAGAGAGCAAGAGAGGAAACACAAGTAGGGGGAGTAGGAGAGGGAGTGAAGAAAGCCTGATATGGGGCCTGATCCCAGGACGCTGGGATCATGACCTGAGCCAAAGACAGATGCTTAACAAACTAAGCCATCTAGTCACCCTGTTGTTTTTTTTCTAACTTATAATTGATTTTGGGTTTTCTTCTTTCCTAATATGTGCATTTAAGGCAGTAATTTTCTTTTAACATGCCAGAGTGTTGATATGTAACATTTTATGTGCTATTATTATTTGTTCATGAATAATTTCCACTCAATTATAATTTCTTCTCTGACTCATAGCTTATCTAGAAATTTACTGTTTTATTTAAAAAATATGGTATTTTGTAGTTATCTTTCACTAATGATTTCTTGCTTTATTTTATTGTTGTCAGATTAAATCTTCTGTATGATTTCAACTTTGAAATTTATTGAAACAAACTTCACACAAGCTGACATAGGATCATTGTTTTGTTTATATTTTATGTGTTCTTAAAAATAATGTGTATAGGGGCACCTGGGTGGCTCAGTGTGTTAAAACCTCTGCCTTTGGCTCAGGTCGTGATCCCAGGATCCTGGGATCTAGCCCCACATTGAGCTCTCTGCTCGGCAGGGAGCCTGCTTCCCTTCCTCTCTCTGCCTGACTCTCTGCCTACTGTGATCTCTGTCAAATAAAAAAATAAAATCTTAAAAAAAATAATGTGTATATTGCAATTTAGGAGATTAAGGTTCTTTATATATCGGTTCAAATTTGCAATCATGTTGTTCAAATACAGTGTGCTCTTTATACTTACATTTTTCTACTTGTTCCACCTATTACTGATGGAAATATCTCAAAATTTACTACAACTGTGCAAATTTCTGTTTTTCTTTTAGGTTTGTCAGATTTTACTCTACATGGTTTGAAGTCATGCTTTTAGGCTTATACAAATTTAGATTTTTTATGTTTCTATTGAACCATTTTTCAATATGAACCATCTCTCTTATTTCTTCCAATGAGTTTTACCTATAAGTCTACTGTATGATTTATATTAATATATTGAACCTTGTTGCCTTTTTTTAGTGTTTTCATAGTCGGTTTTTTTCCATTCTTTAATTTTCAGACTTTATATATATGTCATTTTATGTATGTGATATAAAAACACTTAACATTGTTGGATTTTGTATTTTTTGTATTTTATCTAACCCAACCAATCATCTCTTAATGGCAACCTTTCTTTTAGTTATATGTAATAATTCACTAAACTGAAATCAAGTTGCCCAGTTTATGAAATCAAAGTTGCCTATATTAACCTTCAGAATGAAATTGGATTTATATCATAGTAGAAACGTATCTTTATGATCTAACCCCAATATAGATCTCTGATCTTATTTTCCCTCTTTTCCCCACCAATGCATATGTCTTGGTTTATCATCCCATCTGATTCCAAATTCCAATTATATGTTCAGGTTGGAGATATATATATATATATATATATATATATATATATATATATATTTCTGTTTCCTAATTCTATTTCAATAGCATGTATATACATGAGTTTATATTGTTCTAAGCTGTTTGTTTTTTTACAACACAAGAAATCAATACAAATCAGGACTGCATAAATTTGTACCAACATGGACAACTATAAAGGATATTTAAAGCTAAATATAAAGGATTTATAAATATATAAAGCTAGATTTAAAGGATATTTAAACCTTGATATTTATTGAATAAACAGTACAATAACATCACTGCTCCTTCTGGATTATTTATGTATTTACTTATTTCGAGAGGGGAAGAGAAAGAGAGACAGGGTGGGGAAGGGAGGGGCAGAGGGAGAGAGAGAATCTTCAGTACTCTCCATGCTCAGCATGGAGCTTGACAGGAGGCTTGATCTCACAACCCTGAGATTATGACCTGAACCAAAATCAAGAGTCAGTCACCTAACTGACTGAATCACCCAGGGCCACTCTTTCTGGCATATTTAACACACACGTGTACATAGCTATGAATGGAAACATAGAGCTACAAAGAAAGTTAAGAAGTTTTACGCCAATCCTAAACATTTGCTTTCCTCACACATAAGAGAAACTTTTCAAGAGAACACACAGAAATAAAGCTCAATTTCAATAGATATTTTTAGATATATAAATAACTAAATATATGAAAAAGAAAATATTTATTTGTGCACACTCATTTACATTATGTAATGGCAAATAGCCAGTGTGAGGTGGGCAATGAGAAATGGTTCAAAGAATGTTAATTATAACCTGCAAATTTAGGGAGGGGGAATAATGCCATTATTTTTTCAACAAGATAAGCCTCTGCTGAGAAAATGAAATTATATTCTTTAAACAACTAAATCGGGACACCTGGGTAACTCTGTCATTTAAGCATCTGCCTTCTGATGGGGTCATGATCCTGGAGTCCTGGGATGAAGCTCTGTGTCTGGCTCCCAGCTCAGCAGGGAGTTGGCTTCTCCCTCTTCCTTTGTCCCTCCACTGCTCATGCTCTATCTCTCTCAAAGAAATAAATAAAATATTTTAAGGGGCACCTGGGTGGCTCAGTGGGTTAAAGGCTCTGCCTTCGGCTCAGGTGATGATCCCAGGGTCCTGGGATCAAGGCCTACATCAGGGTCTCCGCTCAGCAGGGAGCCTGCTTCCTCCCTCTCTCTCTGCCTGCCTCTCTGCATACTTGTGATCTCTGCCTGTCAAATAATAAATAAAATCTTTAAAAGTATATTTTAAAAGATTTAAAAAAAACAGTAAAAATAATCTTAGCAGCATTTCCTGAATGCTCCTTATTTTCTGGGAATTTGGCATTATTTGTCACGTTCTTTATGTGCATAAACCAATTGTTACTCTCAATGGCTACTAAGTTAACATGTTGTTATTATTTTCAATTATGAAGTTTTAGAAAGTACAGGAAAATTAGGTAACTTGCCCAAGATCACAAAGATAGTAGGTATCAGAGCTGGGGTTAGATCCAACACAGAGCTATTTTAAATGCTTTGAAGTCCAATCTGTTGAATATTATACTAAGTATACTCATAGCAATCAAGTAGTTTGCATTTGAATAGTTCGGTGGTTCCTAAAGCAATGTCATGGAAGCTCAGAAACTTGAATGGAAGCAGTGAATGTCTCTGAACAACTTTCATGCTCCTAAGTAGCATGATTATTACTCATACCTTATCTTGTGATAAAGTATCTCTATTTCTACTTATTTTTTTTTATTTCTACTTATTCTATAAATATTTCTAGGTATGGGACTCTTTCTAGACCCTGAAGACAAAATTGTGAAGAAAACAGAATTCCTTCTCTCAAGGAGCTTGGATTTCAGTAGAAGAAGAGAGAAGAAGAGAAATGACAAATAAATAATGAGATATAATAGCATTGGGGAAATACGGTAAATAAATAACTAGAGATAAAGACAGGCCTGGCTCCACCACTTTCTACATGTGTCATCTTGGGGAAATTACATAAACTCTTTGTATCTCCGTTACTTGCTCTGTAAGAAACGAGATAACAGTATCTATTCACTGAAGTGTCAGGAAAATTAAATGCATAAATATTTGTAAAAATCTTAGAACTGTGCCTGGTGCCAAATAACAATATAAAAGTGTATGTTAAATAAAAAATTTGAAATTTGTTACTAAATGCTTTAAAATAAGCAAGATTAAAGAAATTAGATATTAGGGTAATTAAGGATGGAGGAACTTGGCATTTTAAGGAAAAAGAAAAAACTATCTGGGAAGGTGTCTCTGTTAAGTTTCCATGTGAACAATGAACTGACAAAAAATTAAGAAAACAAGCCTTGAGGTACTTGGTGACCAACATTTTAAGCAATAAAAATAGCAAACACAAAGGCTTTGGACATGCAGTTGAAGGGCTGGAAGATCAACAGTCAGGGTTTAGAATGTTTGGGGCATGGGGTTAGGGGAGAGTGTGGTGACATATCAGTTTCTTGTTGGCCAAACAAAGGAGCCCATGGTCAAATCTGCTTTCGTGGCGAGTTAGTTTAGAGACACAGGAGGGTTTGAGGCAGTAGGAGTGATATGGTCTGACTCACTGCATATAATTTTAATTCTGACTCTTGATTTTGGCTCACATCATGATTTCAGTGTCCTAGGATTGAGCCCTGCATCAGGCTCTGCATTCTGTGGGGAGTCTGCTAGAGTCTCTCTCCTCTCTTCCTCTGCCTCTCCTGTGCTCTCTCTCTAAAATAATATCTATATATAATATATCTATATATAAAAATATATAGATACAATAATACATATCTATATAATAATATATACTATTAATTAATATAGATATAATAATATGTATTATATCTATCTATCTATATATATATAAAATAGAAAAAGAAAAAATGAAATCCACATGACTGTGTCTTTCACATCCTGCAGGTCCTTACTCAGAGTAATCTCCATGAAGTCTTCCCTGACAACCCAATCTAAAATTCCAAGGCCCTACATCTACACACATACACACATACACACAAACACTGCTTTTCTTTTTAACATTTATCACTATCATTACTTAATACAGTATGCATTTTGATTATTCATGTCATTTATTGTCTGTCTTGTGTTAGAATCTAGATTCCAGCAAGCCAAAAGTTTTTTTTTTTGTTTATTTGTTTGTTTTATTAACTGCTGTCTCTCCAGCATCTAGAACAATATCTGGCATATAATTGATGTTCAACAAATATCTATTAAATAACAAGTTAATGCTAATGGGTCCAACTTTATAAAATAGATCCTGACAATTGTTGATATAATTACATCTCTTATTAAAATAATTGTCTTGCAAACCATCAGAGACTCTTAATCTCACAAAACAAACTGAGGGTTGCTGAGGGGAGGGGGGAGGGAGAGAATGGTAGGGTTATGGATATTGGGGAGGGTATGTGCTGTGGTGAGTGCTCTGAAGTGTGTAAACCTGGCAATTCACAGACCTGTACCCCTGGAGTTAAAAATCCACTATATGTTTATAAAAAATAATAATAATAAAATTTAAATTAAGGAAAAATTGTTTTGGGGTATCTGGCTGGCTCAGATGAAAGCATTTGCCTTCAGCTCAGGTCATGGTCTCAAGGTCCAGGAATTGAGCCCCGCATCTGGCTCCCTGCTCAGCAGAGATCCTACTTGTCCTTGTCCTTTTGCCCTATTCCCCACTCCCCATGTTCTCTCTTTCACCCTCTCTCTCAAAATAAGTAAATAAAATCTTTAAAAAATTTTTAAAAACCCATAAATGTCCTATTTTTCAGTTCAGGAAAGAGAAGTAAGAAATTTAAAATATACATACATATATATTTTATTTTTATATATGTATATATACATATATATACATGTATATTTACACACACACACACGCATAACTATGCAACAGAAAAATAATTCAAGTAAGCCAATATTTATTGAATACTTACAAGTCCCAAGTTTTTTGCTGGGAGGTGACAGATATGAAAATTAATTAGTTATGCTTCTGCAACAAGTGGTTCAGAGTTTCTATTTATAAGATACTATTTTGTGAACATTTCAGGTATACTACGAATAAGGCTATTTCAGTACTTACATGATACCATTTTATATTCTCAACAGTGTCATATGCTATGGTAAGCATTAAGTTGGGGCATTCCTACATCATCCTCTAGTTTAGTGAATTTGAGCATATTATTTACATTTTTAGACCACATTTATCTCATTTGAGTAATGAAACAGAATAATTGAGCATATTCAGTACATTGCCACCCAGAAATTACTTAGTATAGTGGTGGTATAATATAAACTTGTACCTTAAATTATATAAATTTCATCTTACATGTATTCTTAATTATCATTAACAATCTGGCAAACTAGGCGGTTTCTGAGGACAACTATAATGCAAAAGTCTAAGGAGAAGATGATATTACTGACAACACATAAAATTATGCAGTTTGGGCAACGTTGTATGGAAACATGTTTAATGCTGGTAGGAATGCTACTTGCTATGATACTTCAGGAAAATATTGGCCAGAGAGATCAAGAGGCTTAAAACTGTGAGATATTCTTATGGGTGTCCAAGAAAGTCAAATGAAAGCTTGTTTGGAAAAAAATTCAAAGTAAATTTTGTAACATAAACTGAGACTCACTTGAGGAATAGTTTTAACACAGAGACTAAAAGTTATGGTGCTGATCATAGTTATCAAAAAATTTTAAAAGTTTATCCTCCTAAGACTTCATGTTTTGTATTGGAAAAGAGGAACACTGAAGGAACGGATAGCTTACTAAGAATTTATAGCCACTGCCCAAGTACTTAGTGAAATGACATTGAGCTAGTAGTAATGAAAATTTTATAAGTGAAAAATTTAAGAAATATTACAAAAGAAGAGTTAAAAATAATTCAAGATTTAAAATGTAATTTTAGTTTTTACGTTCCAGTAACTGAGCTTAAACTGTGAAGCATTTTCAACTTTTTCCTCTTTCCTGAAATTTGAGTCTTTTTAAACTAAAACTTATTATATAGATCAATGTCTGTTTAATTAAAAGCATATCATCAAAAGCTTAATGAAAACAAAAACCTTATAGACCATTCTGAATATTTCACTAATTTTAATGTAAACTTTAAAAATAAAAAGTAAAATAAAATCATAAAAATAAAATGGTGTTATATGGAGTAGTCAGCTGAATTAAAGCCATTAATTTGATTTTGAGAAACTAAATTGAATTATTGAATTCACTAATTTAATCCAGAAATGGCTTTTCTTGCCATAAAGAAATTATTCTTCTTTTTGAATAGCATAAATGTTTCCTATAAATTTGCATCACTTAATATTGTGTGCACATAGAAATGTTTATAATGTTCAAAATATTTTAAAATTTTATATTTAATTGATGCTTACTGCCACTATCAAGTAATTAAATATAAACTGCATTTTGTTTGAGATACTGGTGATTGCTTATTACAAATGGAAAAATTTAACAGAAGCTTATTCTTTTAAGTCTCTTCACTCCAATTTTTCAGTTTAATCAAACACAGATGGTTTGTACAAGACTAAAATGTTTATCTTTTTTTCTTTGGTGTTTATTAGAATCTGAACCCATTGCTTATCAGTTGAGAGTTTTTCTTTAAAGCATGAATTTGAATAATAAACTATTATAACATAATGGGACAGATGGATGTTTACACCTAAACTGAATGATACATAATTTTCATGGTCATCATTTTTCCTTTTCAAAAATCTATTTTGGCTTTTTTCCAATTTCTATCCACTTCATTAGTGCTCCATGAATTGTCCAACATGACAGTTATTTGATTTAACCAATTCAAAGGCATCCTACTGAGTAAGTAATCAAGGCCTGCTGATTCAACATTATACTGCGGGGAATAAATGTTTCAAACTGTATTATCTCTCAGTGTCTAATAAAGAACACTTGTATTTTAAAATTGAATAAAATATGACCATTTTTTCAAGTGAAGTTTCCAACTAGGTAAAGTTGTATCAACTTATGATGGAAAGTACTAAACCCTAACCACTTGCTTAGGAGACAAATACACACTCTGTGTTCATTTTATGTTTTCAAATTTTTTGTACCTTGAATTTTTTTTTCAGGAAAAAGCATTCTAGAAAATTTATCAAACTACTGTTGAACCCTGAATGAATATCAGTATCTAACAATTATCTTCAAAATGAAATTAGGATTTTTTGTTGCTTACTTTTTTATTATTATTTTTTGTGTTTTATTTTTGTTTTGCTTTGTTTTGTTTGCTTGAGGTTCTGGGCATTGTTCCACTGTTCTGCACAGTTCTAGCAAGATGTTAAAACTGAGATGTTTCCAAAGCAACAACTGTATGCATATTATCCTTTTTCTTTGAAACCAGATGATGGAAATGATCTCCATATGAATTACTATCTTTCTATTCAAACCACATTAAAAAAAAAAATACAAGTGTAGAATGTCATGACAATATCCTTTTCTTCTCTATCAATTGGTATCCAGAACATGATGTGTAATTCCAACCTTGAGTTCACTGCATGGTCCTCTTGCCTCCTAAACTGTCGTTCAAGTCATTGTCCATAGGTTTCATTATCTTTATCAGAAGAAAAGAAATTTACAAGTATCACTGAAGGAGCAGTGTTCTTTCCTTTTAGTATCGAGTTCAATCACAACACTGCCCTTCCAATAAGAAGTGATATTACACTAAGAATAATATTGGGCCTATTTCGAGCATTCTAATAGACTCAGAAAACAGAGATAAACAGAAGAGATGTCACCACCAAGAACAATAGGAATAATATTTTAGATAGTAACCAAAATATTCCTAGGGTATTTTGAGTCAGAGGTGTAATGGAATGTAATTAGTGTTAAAGTATTAACACAAAAAATAACTCTACCTGATTTATATAAGACTACATTTATCTTATCTCATATGGTTTCAACAGAACATGACCCAGAAAAGAAGAGAATTAGGAATAAATGTGGACAGAAAAAAATTTTTATACCCATAAATATCTTTGGAATTAACCAGTTCCTTTAGAGTTGATGTACAACAATTATATTTAAATATTTATAGAAAATAGATTAATCATTCTAAAAAAAGTATTTTGTCACTCTCATTATATCCTGCCCTAATAAAGGCATAATTTAAAATACTTTTTCATTATTGATAATATAGATACACAATTGGAGCATGAAATAGCAATGATAATAAAACTCATGTAGTCAGAAAAGACAGCCATAATAGGACTCATTGAAGTATTTTCAACAAAAATTTGGTATTATTAGATCTGGCTTCGTTTTGCATTCTCTGAGGATTGTTTCTATGTGCAATAGAATGGAAGTATTCTTAACATTAGTCAAAATTGTATGAGGAAATGCAACTTTCCCATTATAGACTATACTGAAATTACTACATAACTGATGTGTTTCCATCATTTTTATTTTTTTCTCTTGACATAACATACATAAATAAAGCATATTAGGCATATGGTCATCTTATTGGTGCATACCAGTAAAGGGGATGTGCATTTTTGTGAAAATATTACTGAAAAATATGAATTTAAATACTTGCCTAGAAATTTGTAACCCTGAAGGGGAGGAAGTTGAAACAAACAACATTTTCTTTTAATATTACATGACAATTACATTAAGATATCATACTGTGAGATATAAAAAAATCTTGAAATGTAAAAAGAGGAAATGGTGATTGACAGAACAATCTACAGAATGTTGAACTCAAAGACCTTGTATCTGAGAATGACTCAATCTGTTATCAAAAGAAAATTAGTTGACTACTAAGTTCTAAAAATAAGCAAGACTCCAATGGATCAACAACTTGTAATTTTATTTTAAAATTATGGAACATTTAATTCATGTTTTTATGATTATTTTCAAATGTTAATTCCTTCTTTCATTTGCTAGGGGATAACATTAAAATCAGTTTTTCATCTATAGTAAATTTTTTACAAGGGCATTTTCAAATACAGACCCCTAAACACAAAACAAAACAAAAAAAACCAATGATATAGAAAGTCTTTATATTTGCATAACATAAAAATTCTACTTCTGGCATTTTTGGACTAGACTATCACACAAAGTTTTCCACCAAATATGACTACAAAATCTATCATGTCATCCAAAGTTCAGTATATTCTAGGAATGGAGAACTTATTTAACATACAGAAATCTAGGTAAAACATTGCATTAATAAAATAAAGAAGAAACATCATGGGACTTTCCCAGTAGATGCTAGGAAAATGTTTGATCCAATTTAACACTTCTTTATTACAAAAACAGAGAAATAAAGCTTTTGGTAAACCATTAATAAAAGGGAACTTCCTTAATATTATGAAGAAAATGATATCAAAAATAAAAAAAAAATACCCAGCGGTAAAATACTGAAATTTGTCTTAATGAAGAATGGGAATGAGAGAAGAAAGCAATCTACATCTGTCTTATTCAATAGTAAGCAAGAAATCTTAACCAGTGCTAAAATATAAAACTGAGAAGTGAAGGTTTAGGGACTGGTTAAAAAGAAATAAAATGACATTATTTATAGTTATGATTGGGGACAGTAGAATCTAAATAGCCTACAAATAGAATAATATAAATAAATGTGGTTAATACTATTTTTATATAAAAGGCCAATATACAAAAAATATATTTTCATATCCCAACAAACAGCATATGAAAAGAAAATTTTAAAGATAGTATTCTATACAGAAGTATCATAAACATAATATTAAGGAATAAATATAATGAAAAGTGTGTAACATATCTACACAAAACTAATTAAATACTATTGAGAGAAATTTAAAACAACAAATATTAAGGGAAAAGCATTCCACCTCATAAGACAAGAAGACTCACTGTTCTAAAAATACCTGCATTTCAGAAAATTTTGTGTGGAATCTATGCAATCCCATTAAAACATTTACAAATTCTTATATGAGTTCACAAATGAGTTCTAAATTACATATAAAAATTTGAAAACTTAAAATTAGGGAAGATTATTTTTTAATACCTACAAAATATAAAACATTGTGGAGTGTCATAACTTCTAATAAAGCTACAAAAATTATGATAGGGCAGCACTGGTATGCTGAGAGATGAATAGACCAATGGATCAAAATAGAGTCTGGAAATTGACCCATTCATATTTAATTACTTGAGTTTTGACAGAAGTTGTACTGAAAACCCATGGGAAGAATTCTTTTTGTTAATTCCCTGAATAATGGATATAGACAAGAAAAATAAATAAAATTTGGTCACATCCTTCATACTTTATCCTTACTCAAATCATTTGTATTGGATTATAGAAATAAATGCAGATGGTATAATAATTAGCCCTTAAAAATCAATAAAGGAAATATTTTTATGAGCTCTGAGTAAGGAAATATTTCTTAAACTGAAAGAAATGTACTAACATTAGGGAAAAGACTGATAAAATGAATTACATTAAAGATAAAAAAATCTGTACATAAAAAGCATTTTTAAAAAAGTGTAAACCTGCAGCACATACAACAAAAATCTCATATAATCTACAAAGCAAAGAAAAAAAAAGTGAAAAAATCCACAGCAAGATAAAGATGGGATTTGAATAGACTTTCACCAAATTTATCCACCTGAACAATAATGTTGAAAAAGATTTGTTTGTCTTCATTAATAATTAGAGAAATGCCACTTAGAACCAAAATGAGATACTATTATACACCTAGAAGAATAGCTAAAATTAGAAAGACTGCCATAATCAAGTTTTGTCATCATTACTGGTGAGGTGTAAATTGATAGAACCATTTGGGACAGTATTTGGCTGCACGTATTCCATTTGAAGATAATATACATATATTATACATAGTCATGTAATTATATTTTATAATAGGGAGTATTTCTTCTATGGGTTGCAATACATATATGTTACATGTTATAATTACATATTATTTCTATATGTAATTACATGTATATGTCTACATATATGTATGTGTATATGTAATTACACATATAATATGTAATATATATTACAACCCATAGAAGAAATATAACTTTTTTACTCCAAGAAATGAATGTATATCTGTATATAAGATGTATAAAATATGAAGAGTAAATTATATATTGAGAACTTATTAAAACTTTTTGAGGAAAAAGAGAAAAAAAAGAAATATGCTCCATGGGAAGTGAGTTTAGGGAAGTGAGTTTAGATTCTTCAGCTCTGTACACAAATAAAGTACTAATCTAGACTTCCATAAGAAGAGTACAATTTCAAAGTAGAAGCAGTTATATCTACCAAAAGAGTCAGAAGTATAAAATTGTAAACTCTACCTCTCAGTACATTACTATTTAATCACTTCATGTGCCTAAACGTTTTATATGTCACAGTGAAAAGATAGTTAGGTGTATGTTCAAATATGCCTCATCTTTGAGAATGCCACATACTTTTTGTTGTTGTTGTTGTCAGTATCTGTTAAAAAACAAATGAATAGACAAAAAAACACATGGTTTTGTTGGTGGTCAAAAGAGGAATATTTTATCCTTTACAGGTGAGCATGTAACATTGTTTTCTTTAAATATAAATATGTTAAAATGTAAAGAAACTTTCAAAAGGTTGGAAAGAGAAAATTGAAGGAGTTTTCTGAGACTTTTTCGTCTCATCCAACTTCAGGCTCATGGTGCTGACAAGATCCTTCCTCCGCATCAGTTCCAAGTGTTGACTTGAAATGATACAGGGTTACCATTCAAATGGAAAAGTCTGAGACTCCAGCAGATGGTTTGCCTGCAAAATAAAGATAATCTGTGTCCACATTTAAAAAAAATAGTGAATAGTAAAGCATCTTAAGATACCAAAGAAACAAAACAAAATTTGTCTTTCATTTAAAGTGATCCTAACAACCCCTGAGTTTTCTCCTTGCATTTACGCATGGTTATTTATGCATGGCTTTAAAAAAGAAACACCACATTTTTTTAAATTTATTAATTTATTTGAGAGAGGGAGAAAATCTTCAAGAAGACTGTCCTGATGTGGGGCTCAACCTCACTACCCATAAGATCATGACCTGAGCTAAAACCAACAGCCAGTTACTTAACCTACTGAGCCACCCAAGGGCTCTGAAAGAAACAACATTTTGAATTAGTGTGTGTTTTCTTTTATGAAAACTCTAAGTATACATGATATTATAGACTAAATAGATGAATGTTACTCTATGACAAATATAAAATAAATAATTTACTTCAAACTTGAGATTTTCTTTCACTGTTTTTTTATCTAAAGTTACACTAACATTCTCCAAGGATATAAAAAAGAAGATCTAACTAGCTCTTTATAAGTAAAGTTTATTCAGCCAGAAGTTGTGATTATAAGATGGAAATAGTCTTTGCTAGCAGTTAGTGTTAAAATCTTAATTTTTAAAAAAATTCTAAAACTGACAGCAGTAGAACTGAAATAACAATATGATTTCAAATACAGTAATTTATTAGTAAGCTTGGTCCAATTTTCGATGCTTGGCAACTTTGGTGAAATTTTTTTTTGAGGGAGACAATTGAAATGAATTTATTTTCAAGTAAATTTTTCAATAGTTTTCTACAACTCTTTCACTTGTTTCTACCAAACACAATAATGTACAAATGTATTTCAGAACTCATTTCATATTAGAAAACATCAACATATTCCTTAAAAGGTTTTTACTTATTTTGTGGGGAAAAAAAAAAGAAAATATAATATCTAAAATTTGGCTTTTAAAATTTAACTTACTAGATTCTAAGGAATTTAAATAAAGACTATAGCTAATTAATATATTCATCTTCTCTTCAACAAATTGGAAATATTTTCTATGCATCTGTCATTGGGTTGAGTGCTAGAAATTTTGCTCCTTGATGTCAAGATGTTAACATATTTGCTATGGTCTGAATGTTTGTGTTCCCCCAAAATTCATTTTGAAATCCTAACCCCCAAAGGCAATGGTATTAGGAGGTGGGGACTGTGAGAGGCTTTACCCTCCTAAATGAGATCAGTACTCTTATGAAAAAGACCCCACAGAGTTCCCTAGCCTCTTTTGCAATGTGAGGATGTAGGTTAGGGTCCTTACCTGACAATATTAAGACACTGACTGGATTTCCAGCTTCCAAACCTGTGAGAAATAAATTCCTGTTGTTTATAAGCCACCCAGTCTGTGGTATTTTGTTAAAGCAGCTCAAGTGGACTAGAATAATGAAGAATGAAGAGGTTTATTCATCTACTTATCATAAGGTAAGGAAAAATAATGCACCAATTCCAACGTGGCAGAAAAGATGATAAAAATTTGCATGTGGGAGCAAGGCCCTTCAAGAAAGAGGTGAGAATTCAACTGGTCCTTCAAAAAGAATGTTTTTATGAGCAAAAAATAAATAAAATAAAATGATGATGAGATATTCCAAGCAGAAATTAAATTTGGAGCAGAGACATCATGAATTAGGAAGGTTGATTCATTTCTGTTCACATTTAATTGGTTAAAATTATTTCACGGACACTTCTGAATCCAAGAAGTTCTTCAAAATATGCCCCATGGCTGTGCAATTATTTCTAGCAAAATGATACACAGTTTTGAAGAGATTGTGGAAGTTGTTGTACAGCAACAAAATAAAATAGTTCATTTTTCCATTTGTCTATTGCCATGTAACATACCTCTCCAAAACACAGTGGCTTAAACTAGAATTTATAATAATTTCTCATGGCACTGAGTTTTGACTAGGAACAGATGGTTGGTTCTTACTTGGGGTCTGTCACAGTTATAGTCAATTAGTGACAGGGGATGAAATTATGTGAAGGCTGAAGTGGGTTGAATATCCAAGATGTATCACTCAGAACTGGCAGTTAATTCTGACTGCTATTTGGAAACTCAGGCCTATTGACTGTGGTGCCTACATGTGGCATTGCCATGTGGCTTTGGATTCTCACAGCATGGCAACTAGAATCTAAAAACAAGTCTTTCAAAGGACAAAAAACACTCACTCTCCGTGTCTTGAGGATTGACACAAAAATTTAGCACAATCCTCACTTTTATCTTACTCTGTTGGTCAAAGCAGTGATCAAGATCTCTCACAGTTAAGGGAAGGAGAAGCAGACCCCACTTATTGGTGGGGGGAGTTTCAAAGAATGCCTGGTCTCTCTAATCCACCATAGTTCTCCCTTTAGTCATATATTATTTATATCTTGGATCCGTTACCCTAAAACATACATTCTCTCCATTCCAAGACTGTTAAATTCCATCCCAGTATGGCATTAGCTCAAAATTTTGAATCTTATCATCTAAGGTAGATCCAGGTGATATGATGCTCCTTAGGTGTCTCTTAAACTGAATCCTCTCACTCTAAAATTATGTAAACTAAATTGATAAGTTTCCACACCCCTTCTCTTCTCCTTTCAAAAAAGTCCACTACATAATGGTAAGTCAGAAACAGGATAACCATAACAGATATTCCTATTCAAAAAGGAGGACATTGTTAGGAAGATGGCAGTTACTATTTCATAGAAACTCTGAATCAGCCTGGAGGGTGTCACTAGTTCCTTCATTAGAGCTGAGTTGAGCTTTCTGAGGAAAATTTTTCTGGCTCTTATCTCTATCCTATGAGCTCTTAGTTCTGTCCTCCAAATTATCCTTCTTTGTTCATGTTCACAATAATATAACCCTCTCTGTCTGCTTGGAAGATGAGGAGGCCATATATATATATATATATATATATTTTTTTTTCATTTTGTATTATCTCCATCCTCATCAGTCGAAGCTATTATTAATTCTGATGATATATTCCTTTTTAAAACATTATAGATTTTCAATGAATACCTTTAGACCACTTGATTAGATAGACCCTTCTTTATCTTGTGAAAAACCATGTGTGAGGGTTTTATGAGACAATGTTTTTTAGATCTAGAAGCACTCTGTCTTAGAAGAGAAGATCAATAGGGTAATCTTTTTAGATATTGACTGGCTGAAATGTTATGGGTTTTACCACCACAAAATTTTTTCAGTTCTTACAAAGCATCTTTCTTTTTCATGCTGGATTTTGTATTTATCCTGAAGTTATTTCATATATCTATATCTATATCTATATATTTTTTTTTTCCTGGAAGAGACTCTAAGTGAGAAACAGACTGATTTTCCTACTCAGAAAGTTCTTACTTCTGTATATTTACTGTATATTATGTTAGAAAGCTGAGAATTTCCTTCTTTATATTATGTCTGTCTTCCCTATTTTCTTGTATCCATCTAAGAGAAATAAGTTGTCACCATCTACCTTCTGCTTGGAAATCTCCAGAGCCAGATCCATAAGTTAAGTAGGTACCCTTCCTATTTTCCACTTTATTGGCAATTTTTCTGTCACTAAATAAAAGTATATCATTTTTCTCTAACCACCAACTACAAATTCCTATCTGTTCTCCCAGAACTCATCGATAATCTCACTGAGACCCTTCCAGATTTTATTAAGAATCTCTTCTAGACCCATTCAGCTTTGCTTACCCCCTGGTCCAAAAGTCAGTGATATTTCCCAAAACCAGGAGCCCAGGACCAGATGGCCCACAGGTGAATTCTGCCAAACACTTAAAGATGAGCTAATACTTACTCTTAAACTATTCCAAAAAATACAAGAAGGAAAACATCCAAATTCATTCCATGAGGTCAGTATCACTCTGATACAAAAACCAGATAAAGACACAAGAGGGGCGCCTGGGTGGCTCAGTGGGTTAAAGGCTCTGCCTTCGGCTCAGGTGATGATCCCAGGGTCCTGGGATCAAGCCCTACATCAGGGTCTCTGCTCAGCAGGGAGCCTGCTTCCCTTCCTCTCTCTCTCCGCCTGCTTGTCTGTCTACTTGTGAACTGTCTGTCAAATAAATAAAATCATTTTAGAAAATTAAAAAAATAAATTGTATTTATAAAAGAAAAAAAAGACACAACAAGAAAAGAGAATTATGGACCAGTATCTCTCTGAATATAGATAAAAAATCCTCAACAAAATATTAGCAAATTAAATCCAACAATACATTAAAAAAACCATACACCACAATCAAGTGGGATTTAGTCTTGGGAAATAAGAGTGCTTTAATGTTTGCAAAACAATCAATCTGATATATCACATCAACAAGAGAAAGGATACAAACCATATGATCACTTTAATAGATGCATTTGACAAAGCACAACATTGATTCATGATTTAAAAACCCTCTGCAAAGTTAGTTCTAAAGGCAACAGTAAAGACCTTAGATGAAAAGCCCCCAGCCAACATCATACTTGATGGGGAGAAAATGAGAGCTCTTCCCCCTAAATCAAGAACAAGACAACAATGTTCACTCTCACCACTTTCATTCAACAAAGTACTGGAAGTCCTACTCACAGCAATCAGACAAAATAAATAAATAAAAGGCACGTGAATTGGTAAGAAAGATGTAAAGTTCTCACTATTTATTTATGAAGTGTAGTAATTAAAATAGTATGGTAGTGGCATAAAAATAGACACATAGATCAATAAAATAGAAAAGAAAATCTAGAAGCAAACCCACAATTATATGGTCAATTAATTTTTGACAAGGAATGACTATCCAGTGGGGAAAAAGACAGTCTCTTCAACAAATGGTGTTGAGAAAACTGGAAGCAGCACACAAAAAAATGAAAATTTATTTCACCATTCACAAAACAAACTCAAAACAGTTTAAAGACATAAATGTGAGACCTGAAAATATAAAAATCCTTGAAGAAAGCACAGGCAGTAATCTCTCTGGTATCAGTAGTAGCAACATTTTTCTAAAGATGTCTCCTGAGACAAGGGAAATAGAGACAAAAATAAACTATAGAGAATACATCAAAATAAAAAGCTTCTGCACAGTGAAGGAAGTAATCAACAAAACTAAAAGGCAAACTGCAGAATGGGAGAAGATATTTACAAGTGACATATCTGATAACGGGTTAGTATCCAAAATATACAAAGAACTGATACAACTCAGCACACCCAAAACAAATAATAAAAATAAAAATTGGTAGAAGACACAAACAGACATTTTTCCAAAAAAGATATACAAATGGCCAACAGACACAAAGAAAAGATGTTCAACATCACTGATCATCAGGGAAACATAAACCAAAACTACAATGAGATATCACATCACATCTATCAAAATGGCTCAGATAAAAAAAAAAATACAAGAAACAACAACTGTTGGTGAAGATGTGGAGAAAAAAGGACCCCCTTGTACTGTTGGTTAAATGCAAAATGCAAATTGGTGCAACCATTGTGGAAAACAGTATTGGGGTTCCTAAAAAATTAGAAATAGAACTACCCTACAATCCAGGAATCACACTACTGGGTGTTTATCCCAATATACAAAAACACTCATTCAGAGGGATACATGTATCCCTATATTTATTGCAACACTATTTATGATAATCAAATTATGGATTCAGTTTTTGTCCATCAATAGACCAATGAATGAAGAATAAGCAGTGTGTATTGTATACACACACACACACACACACACACACACATACATATATAATGAAATATTATTCAGCCATAAAAAAGAATGAAATCTTGCCATTTGCGACAACACTCATGGAGCTAGAGTATAATGCCAAGCAAAATAAATCAGTCAAAGAAATACAAATACCATTTGATCTCACTTATATGTGGAATTTAAGAAACAAAACAAATGGGCAAAGGAAAAAAGGAGAGAAACAAACAAAAAATAGGCTCTCAACCATAAATTGTTGTTACCAGATTGTTACCAGAGAAAAAGTGAGGAGTGAGCAATAGAGGAAGTAGGGGATGGGGATAAAAGATTACACTTATCAGAATGGAAAAAAAAAATCAATGATATTTTTAGATTTCAAATTCTGTCTTTTGTTGCATAACAAATTATCTGGAAAATTAGAGGCTAAAAACAATAACAATTCAATTTAATCTCATGATTTTGTGTATCAGAAATTTTAGCAGGGATCATCTGGCCAAATCTTCTGCTCCATGTGGTGCTGATTGAAGCCACTCAATAGTATCCTGCTGGTGGGTGGTGTCTAGAAGGACTAGAGTCACTTCACTCATATTTCTGATGCCTTATCAAAGATGGCAGGGAAGATAGGCTCAGTTTGGACTGTTAACCATAATATGCATGGCTTTCAAGCATGGTTGTCAGGATGGTAAAACTTATATATGGTGGACAAAGAAGATGCCTGGAGAGTAAATTCTCAGAGGTAGTCATGGAAGCCGCCAGTCTATTAAGTCACAAGTCTGAACACTGGGATTGTGTTACTTCACCATTTGGCATTGGTGAAAGTAGTCACAGAGCCTATCTTAAAGGTGGGTGTGTTGGTGGGAGGATTTGTAAAGGAGTCAGCACACCTATTTTAATCAAACATCTACATATTGCATTTAGGAGTATATTATGAGTAGCAGATGAGACTAGAACAAGCATTGAAATCAGAATTAAAGCAATTTTAAATATCATGATAAAGAGCTTGAATTTTAATTGTAAGAGCAAAGGGAAAGTATCAGAGATAAATTATTGTTAGAGAATTCTAAATGATAATATAATTAATAAATTTGTTGATGAAGGAGTGCCTAGGTGTCACAGACTGTAACTGTTAACATCCCACTCTTGGTTTCAGCTTAGGTTACCACCTTAGGGTCATGAGATGGAGCCCCCAGTAGGTTCTGCCCTCAGTGTAGAGTCTGCTTACAACTTTCTCTCCCTCTCCCTATGCCCCTCCCCACTTCTCTGTCTAATTAATTAATGAAAGCTTTAATAAAATAATTTGTTAATGGAAGAAAAGAGAAATGAGACAGAGTCTTGATGGAAAGGTTAATTTGAATCAAGTTTGGAGGGTTTTTGTTGTTGTTCTGTTTTTTAATGACAGGGGAGATTCACACATGATTTTAGGCTTTAAGGAGGAGTCAGTATGGGAGGAGAGATTACACATAAAGCGGATAATAATGGTATAAGGTCCTATGATGAAACCACAGGAAATGGAATCAGGAGTATAAGGTGCTGTGATTAATTTTGCAAAGATAGCTTGCTCTTTTCCTGGAGTCCAAGATAAAGTGGTAATCCTATGAATGTTACTTTATATGACAAAAAAGAATCTTGACAAATGTGATTAAATTAGAATTTTAAGATGGGCCCTAAGTACATTCATATACATCTTTATAAGACAGAGACTCTACACAGAGAAATAGGCAATGTGAAGATAAAACAGAGAAATATTTGAAGATGGTGGCCTTGAAGACTGCCATGATGAAGCCACCAATCAAGGAATTCTGAAAGCAAACTGAAGAAGAGGCAAGGAAGGGATTCTTTCCTAGATTTTCCAGAGGGAGTGGAGCTCTGTCAACACCTAGATTTTGGCTGTTTGGTCTCCAGAATTGCAACAGGATAAAAGTATCATTTTAACATACAACATGTATAGTCATTTGTTACATGAGCTGCAAGAAATTGATCCAGAATAGATTAGAATTATACGATTATACTTCGGCCTTTCAGTTTATGAAATCCCTTAGATAGAATCCTGCACAGATTTTCATTTAAAAATATCTAGGGATTGGGGCACCTGAGTGTCTCAGTGAGTTAAAGCCTCTGCTTTCAGCTCGGGTCATGGTCCCAGGGTTCTGGGATTGAGCCCCACATCAGGCTCTCTGCTCGGCAGGGAGCCTGCTTCCCTTCCTCTCTCTCTGCCTGCCTCTGCCTACTTGTGATCTCTCTCTGTCCAATAAATAAAATATTAAAAAAAAAAAAAATCTAGGGACAGCCTTAGAGCTCGGTTGGGAATGAGACAGTAGCACTCAGTAAAAAGTCAGGCTGAGTCAGAATGTGCTGGGTTCAGACCTTGACTTTTGCATTTATTCATTTACTGATTCTAAACAAATTATCCTCTCTAAATCTTAGTTTTCTCAATTATAAAATGGGAATAAAATAATACTTATTTTACGGTGTTACTGGCAAGATAAAATATACAATGTATATGTAGCAGCAAGCATAGTGACAGAAATATTATTAAAAATAACTATGTGTTTGTGTGTGTGTGTGTGTATGTGTGTGTGTGTATGCCTGTGTGTGTTTGGGGAGGGGTACATATAGTCTAGAAGCAGCGTGCAAAATGTCATGACTGATTTTGGGGTTCAGAGTCAAATTCTCTATTACTACTTTCTGGACTGGTTACCTTGGACAAGTTATTTCACTTCTCTGTGCCTCGGTGTTATTCTTTGAGAAATTGTGATCATTATAATCTCTTTGGTGGAATTGTTTTGTTGATAAGGCAATGTATAATTGTAATCCATTTATAAAGTGCCTGGAGCTTTGTAAGAAACCAGTCTGCACTTGATAATTTATTGCAGTTTAAAGAAGGTGTGAAAGTTGGTTAATTTTTACAAAGATTCTTTCTTCATTCCAGAGTTTTCCATTTTAATTGAATAATCCATCATCTATATGTTAATTTTATTTGTTCTGTTTCATATGCCACTTTATAGATACAGTCCAGGCCTGGGAATAGAAGAAGTCTTACTATGTACGTAAGCCAAGTTAAGCAATTGATAAAGTCAATGTGAAATATTAATTCATTATTTGACCATTCTATACACTGCAAAATGGTCTTCATCAAAATTTAAGTTGTTTTTACAGCTCCTGTGAGCTGAGAGGTAAGGAACCCATGTGAGAGTTAGGAATTTGTGGTTAATTCTTCAGAAACCTATAGTACTAAATATAAAATCACTCTCATTCCTGAGAAAAATTTTTCTCATTTTATCTTCAGTCATATTCATTATGACTGAATGACCAGGAAATCTTTAAAAAGTATGTGGTATTTCTTTTTTTTTTTTTTTTAAATACCAATCCATAAAGATATTTTACTTGAAATGAAATCTGTAAATGGATATACTTTTATATCCAATAAAAGGATATAATTTTATCACTATTATCACATAATTAAAATATATATGTTTCATCTTATATGTATATATTTCTTAATAATGAAAACAATAAGACTTCAGATATTGAAAGAGAGCTATGAATTTATGAAAAACACTACATCTGCAAAATTTCAAGCTTCATTTTTCCTATTTCCCTGCTCACTCTTTTAGAGCACCTTGTTACTCCACTCCACTGGAGGAAGGAAATGTAAACCAGTAAAAATCTCAAAAAAACTATCTATATCAAACAGTAAATCTAATCTTCTCATTTCAGGAAGAGTCCTGGGAATGAGAAAAAATAGTACTAAAAACAGGGAAGAAAGAAGAGAAAGAAGTTTAAAATCATAATGTTTACATAGATACAAACACATGAATAAAACAAAGAGGGCAAAATAATTCATAAAGACTGTTCATTATAAATTATACAGTACAGGTTATTAATAGCTTATTAATGGGGGTGGTTGAGGGAGAGCACATCCCAGTCTTCTAAACTATTGGAGAAGTTTTCTCTGAAGGAAAGTGGCGGCCAGAGGGATACATGAAGCTGGAGCAGTGTGGGTGGGCTGGGCGCTAACACAAATGAGTTGCTTTAGCTAACAACACTGACTTTTCAAATATCCTGGTAAGAGGAAGGACCAAATAAAAGACTTGTGAGCTCCTGGGATCTGGTGATGAAGAGTAAGGAGTAAAAGGGCCAAAAATACATGCTCTTTATTCCTCAGTCTTAAAGTTATATTAAATTTTGGTTTGTTAAATAAACATGAAAACGCATAAAGGAAAATAAGCTTTAGTGTTCATTGTTTAGGGTAGCAAATTAGTTAAACTTAATTCTTCAAAAGGAAGGGGACAGAAGGAACACTGCATAGTACACCACCAAAAGCCAAATCTTTCATTTGTCCACTTCTTTGGTTAGAAGACCAAAAAAAGGACAGAGGAGAACTTGGTTCCAGCACTCTACAAGTGCAATATGCTATAAGCATTTTTAAAGGACAAGATTGTGTGAAAATTTCAGCTTCTGAATGAAAACAGAAATAGGCTAATATCACCAGCTTTGAAAAATGTGACTTCCTTCCCTAATTTCCCATCTACTTCCAATGCAGTGTTTTAATGCATCATCTGTATAAGCAAAGGAAAGTCTCAAAAGTATGTATGTGTGATCAGAAGAGAGTAATATGTGCGGTGGCTTGTCAAAAGGACAAATATCAGTTCAAGCTTTTCTCTTTCTTGCATTATTATTCTTCCTCAGTGAGATGGTTCTTTCACTTTTATAGTTAAAATTAATGCTAAGTTTAGTACTTTTGGGATAAAAGAAGCAGAAATTCAATTTTGAGGAATTTACATTTCATTGATACAAGGGTATTACATTGTGAGTGGTACTCAATTTTCAGAGCATAAATTTTCTTTACATACTCAGAGACTGTATTCTCCTTTCATTCAGTAAAACTCAGAAGCTACAATAGGATAATTCATAAAGACCTACTAGGTACTTGCACTCAGCTAGGCTTGAGCATTATAATAGAGTATATAAGGGTATACAAGTTTCTTGGCCTCATGGATCCTATATTCTCATGGGGTAGAGAAACAATAAACAAGTAAATATGTCAATTAAATTAACAGAAATTGCAAGTATCGTTATGAAGGAAACAAAGAATGTTGTGATAGGAAGATTGAAGTGGGGTGACAGCTTAGATTAGGTAATTAAGGAGGGCCCCTCTAAGAAGTGTATTATACTGGGAAAGTATATTTATTCTTGAAGGAAAACCAAACATGAAAAGAGCTCAAGTAAGCTCCCAGGAGATGTGACAGACACAAGATCCTGAAGAGAAGGTTTTGTTTGACAAACTCATGGTAGGCAGAATTCTAAGATGACCTTTGTGAGGTTCTCATCTCCTATTTAGCCAATTGCGTACTAATCTGGACACTGCTGGGAAGAGATTTTTCAGACATAATGAAAGTTCCGAATCCTTGAATCTTCTACTGCAGAAATAACCTGGGTGGGCTTGATGCAATCGGGTGAGCCCTTGAAAAGCAGAGTTTTCTCTGGCTGGTGGCAGAAGTCAGAGGGATGAGCTCTTGTGGGCTTTGAGCAAGAAAGCACGTAGGGAAATTCTGAACTACAGGTGATGAGGGAGGCCTCTAGAAGATGAGTGGCTTATGGTCTAGAGCAAGCAAGAAAACAGAAACCTGGTCCACGAGCATGGAGAAATGAATTCTGCCAAATGCCAGTGAGCTGGAAGAAGCATCATCAGCCTCACATGAAGATCACATCCCTGATGGCTGTTCAGTTTCCTGAGAAAAGCATCTAGCTTAATTATACTTGGACTCCTCATCAGTGGAAAATGGGAAAGGATAAATATGTGCTGCCAGTGCCACTAAGTTTGTGATAAATTGTTACCTCAGCAACAGAGAAACTCTGTTTTATGAAGCTCTAGATACCAATTATGAAGCTCTAGATAACAACAAGAGGCTACTGTGACTGGAGCTTCCCGAGAGAGGAGGTATAGCCTAAAATAATACAGGCAAGGTGGATGGTGAATAGCAAACAAATCACATAAACATACTTAATGCGATGGGTATGCACTTGGCAGACTACATAATAGTGTTGATCACTATATGGATTATAACCCATTTTTGTCACCCCAAACAATCAGGTCTTCAATGTATTAAACATTGAAGATACAAAGATGGTAAATGCATAGCCACTGGTCACTAAGATGCAT
The DNA here is from genome assembly GCF_009829155.1 of Mustela erminea. Classification (NCBI taxonomy): domain Eukaryota; kingdom Metazoa; phylum Chordata; class Mammalia; order Carnivora; family Mustelidae; genus Mustela; species Mustela erminea. Next base: position 80,929,617 of record NC_045615.1, read on the forward strand.
GACTTTATAATCAAGGATAGCAGAATGTGCACAAACTGTTTTCATTGGTAGAAAGAGCTGTTGACCTGTGTTTAGAGCAGCGGGGAGACACTTCAGGAAAATGCCCTGGAGGACCAGTATGAAGGCTGGGCCTTGTAAAAGTGAGTTGAAGTGACTCAAGCAGACATTTTATTCTTCTTGATGGAAATACATGGGAAGTATACAACACTACCTTTAGAATAGCCTTGCCGGGGAAGAGGAAAGGAAAGGGTTGGGAAGGGGAAGGGAGGGCAGGGAGGGAAAGAAAAAGAAAAGTAAAGAAAAGAAAAGAAAGAATAGAAAAGAAAAGGAAAGAAAATGGACTTAAATATGGTCAAGACTGTGGAGCTTACTACCCATGTGCAGGAAATACAGGGGATGGAAAAACATTAAATAATGCCAGAGGAAACACCTTCAGCCAAATGTAGAATGTTGAAAATTTCCAGAGCAAATGATGCAGATTACAAATAAAAATAAAATAAAATTACTGTAAAAATAAATTTTAGAGATATACCAAGCAATTGCAAAAGACCTTACTGAGATCCTGATTCAAAAATATCACCATATCAAAGTATTTTTTAGATAATTGTGGAAAGATAAAAACAGAATGGCTATAAGATGATATTGAGGGACTATTCTGATTTTGGTGGGTAAGTTAATCTTAAAAATATATCTATTAAAGATACTTGATGATATATTTCTGATTAAAATGACAAAGCACCACATCTATTCATTTATTTACTGTATAATTAGAAGTGATTAAAAGGGAAAAAGTGATGAACTAGAGACAGTTTTTTGCGTCTTTTTAATGAGCTTTCTAAAATCATGACAAGTTGTTGATGAAAGGTCTTTCACAGACAGTTTATTGATTGATAGAGAGTTTTAGGAAATTTAAAGTGCCTGTAACATATAGGCAACTCCTAAATGTTTGCCTCAAGTGTATCATTTCTACTGTGCTGGAAGGACTTTTTCCTCTGGTGAATGAATGTGCTCCTTCAGAAATCAAAAGCTGTCTTAGCTCATTTGTAAACACTCATCTGCTCTCCATAGCACTTGGTTTGTTTCTGTCTCAGACCCTGAAACTGGGCATTGGTAAAATTTTTACCCTCATTCATTTCCGGATCTAACTTCTCTTCCTCAGGGAACCATCTGCTGCTACAACTCTGAGCATCACTGAAGTTGTAGTTTACAAGATTGAATCTGAAAGAACTCTGTTCCCTCCAAAATCTGCTCTACTCTGACTCTGTCTTTTCCACCTCTTGGACAAGAAAACTCAAAGCAACTAAATAATGCTGTTTCTGCTATGTTAGTCCCACATTTAATTAACTGTCAGTTACTGCAGATGTTAATTCCAGTGCTTCTTACACATCTTAAATCTATTGTCCTGTGGCTGTCAACAATTTCCTCGAGATATCTGATTATTTATTGCAAGAAGCACCAAACTTGTCCCTCTCCTATTTTTCCTCAATTTTAATTTATGTTTCTCAAATCTCAGAGATCTCTTTTTAAAAGTGAACCTCATGGTTATGTGTTCACAATGCCATAACAACTGGGGCCAGATTTATTGATTTAAGCACAAACCCACTGGCCCTGACATTCAAAAAGCTCCTAATTATTTTCCTATTTCTTTATTTCTTAATTATGTTCTTGTAAAGACTAAGCAAGCATTTACTTATACTTGTAATAATAGTAATAGCAATAGTGCTAGTACTAAGAGCAGCACATTCACATTTCCCTTTATGTATGTGTTCAGTTCCAAAAAACCCAATTATAGTATTTCAAATATACCTATCACCTTTTTTTTTTTTAAAGACTTTATTTATTTGACAGACAGAGATCACAAGCAGGCAGAAAGGCAGGCAGAGATAGAGGGGGAAGTAGGCTCCCCGCCAAGCAGAGAGCCCAATGTGGGGCTCGATCCCAGGACCCTGGGATCATGACCCGAGCCGAAGGCAGAGGCTCAACCCACTGAGCCACCCAGGCGCCCCTACCTATCACCTTTTTAAAAAAGTGTTTATTTGAGAGAGAGAGAGAGAGAGTGCACACAGAAGGAAAGGCAGAGGGAGAAGCAGACTCCTTGCTTGAGCAGGGAGCCTGACATGGGGCTTGATCTTAAGACACTGGGATCATAACCTGAGCCAAAGGCAGATGCTCAATCAACTGATTTATCCAAGTGCCTCTGCCTGTCACTTTGAACCAAACTTCAACCAATCAGTTTTCATTTAATTGTTTGATTATTTAGGTTGACGTATGGTTAAGTTCCTGATAGTATCCTCTCTTTTCCTTTACACCTTCCAGCTTCTTCCAAGAGCTCCCTAGGCATCTTCCCTAAAGTTTTGAAGGTCTGGATCACATTTTAAAACTACTTATTATAATGTATGGCTCTCCCTTTATTAGTTGTATTCGTTACTTAGGCCATATACTCCAGGTTAAAGAACATCTCCAATTTTTTGTACTATCTTAATGGAGAATAGCATGTTGCATATCATAAGGAATTGATAAATATTACTTGTAATATTTCATAAATATCAAAATATGTATCATTTGTCATATTTCCTCCCATTTTACAGCAATTTTTCTAGCTAGACAGACCTACTGACATGTAAAAAGTCAAAGCTTTACTTCAAAAATTACTCATTTGATCAAAATCTATAATTTCTTCACGTTAGTGTGCATTTAACTATCTGGAAATGCAACTTCTACAGATGGGAAGATTTCATGGAAGTCTCCTTCCAGATTACTTATAACAGTCTTAAATAAAACCAGGTCCAGGATCATGTATAGAAGATATCTGAGGGAAGTATATAAAGATAAAATCTTATTTATTTTTATATTTTTCTTTCATACATGTTAGACAATTTTCTGTCCATGAGAAAGATCTTCTTCTTCATAACTTCATGGTAACTTGGTTATATACTAGGTCTGCAAAAAATTCTCGATATTGCCTTTGGGTGGTTGCCAAACACTTTCAAGAATAGAAATGGTGATTTATAGTTTACACTTTTCTTTAAATGGACTGCAGCTACCAGAAAAAAGTTACCATTCTATATCATATTATGAAAAACAGAGTTGAATAACAACGAGTAATTAAATATCAGAACTACATGAAGGAAATGTGGGAAAAACTGAGTCACATTTTAAAAATGATTTTCTTGTGTAATGTTTTCTAACAGTTAATACCTCATTACAGGAAATGCCAAAATTTCCTAAGAATTAATTATTTTTGAACTTAAGTCTATTAGTTTAAGTCTGAAGTTTGGTTATCATATGCCATTAGCCATAGTACAAAAAAATTAAAATGTATGTAAAAAGTGTTTTTTGGTTCTTACAGAATACAAATTTAAATATTTAAATGTAGAAAGCATAATTTCTGTTTTTCATTAAAAAATTAGATTTTATACACTTTAAGGACCATTCTATAGGAAAACATTAACCCTCTGTTAAAAAGATTTTTTTGCATGTGTGTATGAATTTTTGTAGTCAAAAAGTCCCCAATAGTTAATGAATGTTAGAGTTATTATTATTATTGTAACTTTATGGCTTTGATATCTGCAGATTAATTCTTATCTCTATGCATTCCGTGTAAATTAACACCAGGTAATTTTTATGACCTTACACATTTTGTAGTGAATCTTTGTTCCTCAGTTTTCTCCCCTATAACATATGAATAGTATTACCTACCCATTATCATTATGAGGAATAAACAAATTAATACATGTAAAATCCTCAATATGATTCTTGAGACATAAACTTTCAATAAATAGTATCTGTTTTTGTATATTCTATTATGAATGATAGGAAAAAATGTGTCTTCCAACATGTGCAGTATGTTTTGAATGTCTGTCTTCCTTGCTGCACAAAAAATACTGAGAGATGTGTCTATGTCTATTTAATTCATCCCCAAATCTCCTAGCCTCCCAAAGTTCCTGACACAGAGAATTCCTAATGGCCATCCACCGAGTCAATTAGTGGTTTAAAGACCAAACTGGCTAGAGTATGACAAGATGGAATGACTTAGTAAGGAGTTGCCTCTTATGTCCTGTGAATCCAAGCCAGTATTAAATATTGTTTGTTTGCAATTGGTATTATATATTTTATATATTACAATTAAATTAATTTAAATTGGGGGTTAATAATTTAAGAATAGTTTTCTGTGCTTTGATTTAGACATATTAAGACCATAAAATACCAGAAATGCCAATAACTGCATTTCACTGCAATTTTTTCTGATGCAATTTGATGAAAACCTAGAAGACATTAATAGTTACATTCAATGAGTATTTTATATTTTTGGTGAATATTTGTATTTTCATATATATATTTATATATAAACTATATTTATATTTATATATAAACTATATTTATATATAAACCATATATATTTATATTTATAAATAAACTATATATAAGACAACAATAAAATATTATTTATGCCCTTTATTTCAAATATGCATTAGGATATATAAAAGGAGAAGAATCTGAATAAACTTACGTCTAAAACTTTATATTAATTTTTCATTCCCCACATTTAAAATCTTTTCTTTAGGCTTATTGTACTTCTAAGTATTTAACTTTTTATAAGATTATAACGTAAGACAAATTTTTTTTTTTAAAGATTTTATTTATTTATTTGACACAGAGAGAGAGACCACAAGTAGGCAGAGAGGCAGACAGAGAGAGCGGGGGAAGCAGGCTCCCTACCAAGCAGAGAGCCTGATGCGGGGCTCGATCCCAGGACCCTGAGACCATGACCTGAGCCGAAGGCAGAGGCTTAACCCCCTGGGCCACCCAGGCGCCCCAAGACAAAATTTTTTTATCTTTCATTTACCGAATGTATGCTTCATTTATCCTTTGTGATTATTAATCAATCTTTCAACATTTGCCCCTTTTGTTATCATTAAAAATACATTGTTAAACAAAGTACTGTCTTTTAAAGGGAAATCCTTTATATTGTTATGCCTCCAAAATTAATGCATGTCTCATGAGCAAAATATTTATGTATGATATATAAAACCAAGAACTTTCATTTTCAGTATCATCCACATTATATAAGCCTTTTCTACAGCATGACGCAGTATATGTATGTTTGCAACGTTAAGATCTGCCAAATATTTATGTCACATTATACAGGGTTATCTGATTGTGTAATGGAAAAACCCTGTCACAGCACATAACATCAGTGTTAGTTTCAAATTGCTGTGAGAACCCAACTTTTGAATCTCTTGATTTATGTAGGCTTCAACATCTCAGCTTAACACTGATAGAACTTTTTTGCACTTAGACTTACAAGCATGTGATCTGTTAATGGGAGTACGTGTGTGTGAATACATACATGTGTGCTCACATATATAGGAGCCCTAAAATACACATGCACAGCCATGAAAATCCATGTGTGGATTATCACCAGCAATTGCAATTGCAGGAAAGATAGTTTTATAAGAGAACTTGGATCCTAAGGTAGGTATTAAAGCTAAAATAACATGAGTCAAAGAAAAGAATAGCCTCATATGCTGTTTTTACATATGGAATAGATTAATTTTAGTAAGTTGGCAACAAATGTATTCTTGCAATCAACTGTCAATCTACTAAATTTTTATTAGCTTCATTAGAATTTGGCTTCAATTAGGATTCTCTGAGGGGAAGAGAGCCATAGGCCCCTAAAACTCAATTTTCTAGCAAATATTTCAATATATTCTAAAATTTAAACTAAAAACTGTATTTCATTGATTGAGTATGCCCTTGAATTGGAAACATAATTTGTGAATCAGAGCCACATGCTGCATTCTCCATCCAGTTACCAGCAAAGTAGCAATAAAGCATTATAGAATTATATTAAATCAATTTTTCCTCAGGCAAATTTGTCATCATTTAGGTTCCTGTTTCTAAATTCCAATAAGAACATGGCCTAGAAGGGGAAAGAACAGTGCTAGTATTTGGATTTTTATTTTAAATGATTTGCTTATAGAATTGAAAAGTAAAATCTGTGTCATTATTCTGAAAAAGCAATAACCTCAGGCTAATTTCTAAAGGAAATGAAATTTGACTTAACACAAAGCAGTCTAAAAGACCAGATTTTTCATAAAGGTTTTGTTTACACAGTTTATTTCAACAAATATTTCCCGAGAGTCCACCGGGGAGGGGGACTACTGCCCAAGTAGAGTCAAATTCAGGAGAGCCCTCTTTAGAAGTGAAGGGAGAGACAGTTCTGAAAGGATGGAATGGTTGAAAAAGCACATACTTTTGGAGACTAAGAAGATGTGACTTTAAAAATCACTAGAACAATGGTTCTCAAACTTTGATGTGTCTTAGAACCAGCTGCGGGCTAACTGAACATAAAAAAAAAAAAAAAATCCCCCCCCCCCGCCAAAATAAAAGAACCAGCTGCAGGACACACACAAATACAGAGGCCCTATCTTCTTGAAGGAGCTTGTGCCTTGGTATTCTTTATTAGGTCTTCAAGTGACTTTGTTTCCCAATGCTGAAGAACCAGTAAATCAAAGTGCCTGAGCTGGAGCAGAAACACCATCATGAGTCTAAAAAGTGATCAGATGTTTGAGGTGTCAGCAATGTAGATAGCCCTTTCAACATGAAAGTCAGTGAAAATTAAGAGAAAGAAAGAATGACATCATGAAAGTAGTTCAAGTTATGTGGAAAAGCATGCGAATGATGCCATGATAAAATTGTCCAGTCAAAGATGGGTGTACAATGTCAGGAAAGAGAGAGTAAAGAGAGAAAAAGAAAGAAAAAAGAAAGATACAGTGCTAGAAGAGATGAGAGGGGATTGGATTCCAACTCCACTACAATGATTAATCTGAGGAAAAAGGTGGTATCTTCCCTTAAGGAAAAGAAGGAGAAGATGAGTAAAGGAAAAGAGCAAGGTTGAGAATGTGAGGATGGGGGGAAAATGTTAAGAGAATCGTGTAAATGTTTCTTCATCTGCTTAAGGTGAAGGGAGTATGAGCATGCCAGTTGTTAAGTGAGTAGAAACATAGATGGCTGGATTAAGAAGTAGTTCAGTCATACAGCAAGAATCAAAACAATTTGAAAGTTAGAAGGAAACTATTCTTGCATGCTAGTGAGAACATTTCATTAGGCATTTTACTCCATGTCTAAAATTTACTGAAATGAAAGATACATTAAATAAATATTAGTTTATTTCCCAGTTTGCAAAGGATTGAAATCTGGACGGATAATGTTTTTTATGTTTAGTTATCGTGTGAGACTGTTCTTCAGATCATTAACTCTTATGGATGTCAGATGCATAAACTTCGTAAAATAAACAAGAAAGGGGAATGATAGTAGAATTTTTACATTATATGTAAACAGACATAATGGAGATTATATTTTAGGAATTAAAATATATTTAATTTTCTTCCTTGATTTGTATCCCTTTATGTTCGTTTATTATCAAGGCTGATATAAGCATTTTATTTGCTCTGAGAAGTAGACAGTGATCTCACTTGGGGCAAAAATGTCAATGATCAGCTTGGAATCTCAATATGACTTTCTAGAGTCCATAAAATGAAAATGCTTTCCAGGTTTCATTGAGAAGATAATTGTTTTTCAATATTGTTTCCTTTTTTTTTTACCATATCAAAAGCTGGGATAGAATCCTACTATACGCGAAAGAACTCAGTATCTGATACTCAGTTTTGATCTTCATCAATATGAGAAACGCAAACTTCCAGTTCAAGGGAATTATGGGAAGTAAAAGGGGGCAGAAAATGAAAAGCATGGCATCATGAACGTAAGTAAGTGAATCATGCAACTAGACTCCTATGTGCCTCCTCAGTGCCATTATGAAAAGATTGAGAGGGGATCCAAGACCAGAGTTTCCCATTTGGGCTTCTAGAAGGAGTTTACTTTGTGGGATTTCTTACTTACTCACTGGTATAAGAATATTTGAATAAAAGCAATAGTTGATATTCTTGGGGAAGTGGAAAAAATATTATTATGATTATTTCTTAACTTTCACCCACTAACCCCCACATTTACATACACAAACTTTTGAGTGACATGAAAAATTCAAAAGTCTACATATGTCTTGGTACTTGGTATCAGCTTGTTAATAGCTGACAGTGTTGGGCTGGTGAGTTTACCAGGGAGATTAGTGACTCTGAAGTGAAATGATGCTAAAGGAAAGGTCCAAAACAGCAAAACAGAAGCTGGAAGAGAAGGACATCACCATTATGGCAAAATAGGTCATTTCTGACTTTGTTTCCCTTCACAAGAACAATTAACAACTGTTCAAGAATAAGACATCACTGAGAGAATCCTAGAACATGGGCATGAGGTTAAAGCATCCCTGCACCACGGAGACCAAGACAGACTGCATTGGAAGCTAAAAAGAATCAGTTACACTTAACTGCATTGCTCCCCTGCCCAGGCCAGTGCAGCACCATGCAGAGAGGCCTTCCCTGAGCCTCTCCATTTCTCCAGTGGAAAAAGAGCACTAGGGAGGTGGAGCATCCAGGCATTGGGGTCACTTTGTAGGAACCCCTAGTCTGATCTCACACCACAGGGATTACAGGGGGATTCTACAGGGCTCAACCATAGGAAATCCAACTGCCACAGAGAAGGAGGATGGGCTAGCAACAACCAACACACAGATCTTGGCAGTCTGAGTTCATATCTGCAGTGCCCAAGCAGTAATATCAACCAGAGGTTTTGCTCATTTGCAGAATCAAGTTGGGGGCACATTCTGAGCAGGGAACTTGGAGACTGCAGATTTGCCTGATTTAGATCTTCAGACGAGGAGTTTTGCCAGCCAGTTTGGGCCCAGACCACATGTTGCCCATGACCACACAAGAGGTGGAGTCACAGACCCATCCATTGTCCTGAGTATCTGTGAACCCCATCTGGTCTCAAAAGATGTATACAGAATGTTTCATCCAACAAAAGAAGAATACAAATTCTCCCCCAAGTAAACATGGAATATTTTCTAGGATAGACTATGTGTTAGGACATAAAACAAGTCTTACTTAGCAAATTGAAGAAGTCTGAAATAATACCAAATGTCTTCTCTGACCACAATGACATGAAGCTAGAAATCAACAAGAAGAAAACTGAAAACTTCACTAACACATGGAAATTAAACAACATGCCCCTGGATGACCAAAAGATCAAAGAAGAAATTAAGAGACATAACGTTTCTTGAAAGGAACAAAAATGGAAAAACAGCATACAAGAATTTATGGAGTGCAGCAAGAGCAGCTTTAAGAGGGAAGTTCATAGTAATACATACATTAAGAAGCAAGAAATATTCCAAATAAACAACCTAACTCTATGCCTTGAGGAACTAGAAAAAGAAGAACAAACTAAGACCAAAGTTAGTAGAAGAGTGGGAATAATAGAGATTACAGCAGACATAAATGAAATAGAGAAGAAAAAAAGAATAGAAGATAGTCAAACTAATATTTGGTTCTTTGAAAAGGTAAACAAAATTGACAAACTTTCACCCACTAACTAAAGTTAGACTAGCCAAAGACAAAGGCAAAAGGACCCAAATTAACAAAATTATAAATGAAAAAAAGACATTAAAACTGATACCATAGGAATACAAGGACTGTAAGAGGCTACTATGAAGAACTATATGCCAGCAAACTGGACAAAATCTAGAAGAAATGGGAAAAAAAAATTAGAAACATACAACTGACCAAGACGGAATCAGAAAGAAATAGAAAACCTGCATGGAAAGACTACTGCTTCGGAGATAGACAGTAATCAAATATCTCTCAATGAAGAAAAGCTCAGGACCAGATGGCTTTACAAATGAATTTAATCAAACAGTTAAGGAATTAATACCAATTCTCAAATGCTTCCAAAGATATCAAAGTTGAAGAAATACTCCCAAACTTATTTTATGAGACCAGTGTTTTCCTGATATCAAAACACTACTAGAAAGGAAAACAACAGGCCAATATCCCTGATGGATATAGATACAAACATTCTCAATGAAATACAAACAAACCAAATTCAGCAACACATTAAAAGGATCATTCACCATGATCAAGTGAGACTTATCCTGGAGATATTTAGCATCACTACTCACTAGGAAAATGCTAATAAAAATGCAATGAAAGATCATCTCACGCCTGTTAAAATAGCCATCATCAAAAAGACAATAGAGAACAAGTGTTGGCATGGTTGTAGAGAAAAGAAAACCTTGTGCATTGCTGGTGGGATTGTAAATTGGTAGAGCCACTATGAGAAGCTGTATATGATCCTGTCATATGATCCAGCAGTTCTATTTCTGGGAATATACCCAAAGGAAACAAAAGTGCTAACACTAAAAGATAACTGCACCCCCAAATGCATGGCAGCATTATTTATAATAGCCAAGGCATGGAAACAACCTGTGTCTATTGACAGGTAAATGGATAAAGAAGTTGTGGTATACAGCCACAAATAAATGAATCACAATGTGGAAGGACCCTGAAGTCATTATGTTATTGTGAAATAAGTCAAATACTGTATGATCTCACTTACACTTGGAACCAACCAACCAACCAAACAACTCACAGAAAAGAGATCAGATTTGCGGTTGCCAGAGCTAGAGGGTGGGTAGGGAGAACTGGAGGAAAGTGGTCAGTAGGTACAAACTTCCAGTTAGAAAATAAATAAGTACTAGGGAGGTAATATAAAATGTGATGACTACAGATAACATTGCTGTAGGCTATATAGGAAAGTTATTAAGAGAGTAAATCCTAAAGAGTTCTTACCACAAGAGAAAATCTTTTCCTTTCTTTTTTTCCCCCTTCCTTTTATGTCTTTTTTTTAATATTTTATTTATTTATTTGAGAGAGAGACAGTGAGAGAGAGAATGAGCGAGGATAAGGTCAGAGAGAAGCAGACTCCCCATGGAGCTGGGAGCCCAATGCAGGACTTGATCCTGGGACTCTAGGATCATGACAAGCTGAAAGCAGTCACTTAACCAACTGAGCCACCCAGGCGCCCGTCCTTTTCTGTCTTAATTTGATAAAGATCACCTGCAAAAAACTCTACAGATAACATCATACTTTGTGATCAGGAACTTGAAGCTCCTTCCTACTGAAATTAGGTACAGTGCAAAAATGTACACTCTCACCACTCATTTTCAACATCATACTGATTGATACATGTCATTATACATTTGTCCAAACCTACAGAATGTGAAAAAGCAGCAGTGAAACCTGAGGTAATCTGTGGATTTTGAATGATTCTGATGTATCAATGGTTTATATACCATTCTGGTGAGTGACTGTTGACAATAAGAGAAACTCTGCACTTGTAAGCCAGGGGATATGTGGGAAATCTGTGCACCTGCCTTTCAATTAGCTGTCAACATAAACTGGTGCTAATAAAATAGGGTTTTTTTTCCTTAAAAAAAGCAAAATAAAAGTTCTTAATAGTCATAATTAGAATAAAATCCTTTTATTATTGATTTTTCTGAAATGTGTTTCTTTCATCATTGAGAGAAAGCTTTTCTAAAACTTGTTTGCAAATAAGACAAAGGTCAATTGTTTGAGTTCCAAACAATGAAATGTTATCAATTAACATAGGTTTATTTTTATTTAAAATAACTTAGATTGCTATACATTAATTTAGTTTAAAACACTACAAATTATTGAATTTATAAAAGCTAGATTTTGTTAATTACCTTTCAGTTGCTCCGGCCATGTTTGGGAAATACAATGACAACAATTTCTGTAAGTAAAGTTATATAATTTATCATAACTGTGATTCTGTTGATATTCAAATAAGGCACAAATATCACACTGTCTTCATAAAATGATGTCTTTTTTAATAAAACCTTAAAGGTATGATTGATTTATTTGATAGCATTGTGGCTGTTGATTACTCATAATTTCTATGTTTAATTGACTAGGTATGTTTCAGAATTATCACTGGCTTCCAAACAGCACACTTCTAGTTCTAAACCTCTAAAACTGTAATGTATTACGCAGAGGTCTTTTTCCTGGGGGAGATATCTTCAGTTTCAGCCATTTTCACACCTTCTGAATGGCAAGCTGGAGACTTAATAGATAAGGTAGAACATAGCTTTAATGGGATAACCAGCAATTATTTTGTTAGTGGCTTATTAGAAAATAAGCCTGTACAGATGGAGTTAGAAAATTTCTTAATCAAACCAGATTGGGGAAAATGAAATTTGGCTTATGATCAGAACTAGTGGGAGGAGAGCTTTTATTAATTAGTCCAGATGGAGACCAATAATAACAATATTGTGGAAAAGAGTTAAATTAGATTGATGGCTCTTAATTAGCACTAACTAAGTGCTTCTGAGATTAGAAATTTTTCTATAAAGTTCACTTCTCAAAAATAAGTTCTTCTTTGATTTTGTTCTAGATTTTTTTTTCTCTATGTAATGATACTAAACCATTAAATGGTACTAAAAGGTGATAGCCATGATGGAGTGCATTTATTTTTTAAATATTTTTTAAAATATGCATTAAAATATGCATTTGGCTTGAAGCGAGTGCCAGATACCTAGAGACAATGTTAACAGAGATACCTTGCAGGAGGTCAAGATCTTAGGTCACAGCAAATTTCAGGAAGCAGACAGTTTCAAAATATTTTTAAAAAATTATTTACATAAGTTATTTTTATACATAATAAAACTATGCATAAAATATGCATATCATATATTAACTTACCCAAGATGGCTTGGTATCTATAGCAAAATACTCATACAAACCTAATTTGTTGGTCAGCAAGTTTTAAATTTTTTTTCTTTCTTTCCTTCCTTCCTTCATTCTACTTTCCTTCCTTTTTAATTGCTTCCTTCCTTCCTATTTTCCTTCCTTCCTTCCTTCCTTCCCTCTTTCTATTTATTTAATTTTCTGAAGGAAACTAAATGCCTAAGGAAAGATTTATTGAAGTCACATTTACATTCAGAGTTCTTTGAGATACCTAGGATAGCAAAACTGGCGAACAGTATTATTTGCTTGAAATTGAAAGTTGTCAGTTTCACCCACTGACTAAAAATGTTAAATTTAAAGTAATGATATAGGAGAATGACTTACAGTAACACAGCATGGGATGTCAACTGACATACCAGTGAAAACAGTGAAAATTATTTTAAAAACCACTCACAACCTGTTGAAATGGTACTTAAACAGCTAATGAAAAAAAGACCTATTCAAGAAAATCTATGAAAAGTCAGTAAGAAAGACAAGAGACTGTGATATGTGACCCAAGACCACTCTCTGCCTCCCATACCCAGTTCAGCAAGGCACAGACTCTACTCTAGATGACTGAGGCCAAGAACACCAAGCTCTCTCTCTTCTAAGCTCTTAGTCAAAGGGCTTTCTTCCTGGGAGAAGCATGACTTCAACATTTCTCATCCTTCCAACTACCTGTTGCTGAGGCTAAGCCCCAGCCAAGTGGTTGAGAGAGATAGTACCCTTCCAGATTCTATTCATAAAAAGGAGACACCACCTTGGGCATGGCACACTGAGAATACTGGGGTCTCCTTTGCTGTTGCCCTGGCCCATGTTTACTTTCCCCAAAAACCTATCAGAGTGTCACACATAGTTGGTCCTCAATAAATGTTTAAAATAGAAAGAAAGGGGTTTGAGAAAGAAGAAAAAAATGGAGACATGAAGAAAAGAGACATACAGAGAACATTTGAGTAGCAACCAAAAGCTTGTATGCCAAATGTCAACATCAGTAGGATATTACATAGAGATGATGTTTGAATCCAATTTAAAATTTGTTCTGGAAGAAAGGGCCAATTGGATAGTAAACTACAGTATATTTTTTCAACATTGTGACAGAATTGATGGTCTAGTGAGCCTTTAAAACACCATTTTCTCAATAAAACTAGTACTTAGCCTTTCTTTTATTGCATACAGTTTTGATTTAGTAAGCTGAATTCTGCAGTTCTAAGTAGAAAACTTTATGAACAGAACTATTCCCTTTGGCATCTATATTCTTTTCTGGTAACAGGTGTTTTTATTTCATTTCAAAAGAACAGACTTTTTGCTATAAATCAATGTAGCATTTCTTCTTTCTTCATTACATGTCAACTTCTGGTTTTACTACACTTTATGGATTGCACTTAATATGGGTGCAAAACATATTTATAGTATTGGTGGATCAGTTCACAGCATTTGTTTATTTTTTTTTCCCTAAATGAGATGAGTGCAGTGCATATTCCTTTTAAAACTGACAGTAGAAGTAATTTCAAGTGGCTTATCAAAGGCCTCACATCTTTAACAAGTTCTCAATTTTATCTAAGAGAGCCATATGAATTTAAAATGCAACTTCTGCATTAACTTACTGCCTATCTTTGTGAAACTAATTTATCATCCTTATGAAAAATGGGAGACACACATTGAATATGACATGGTTGGTCCAATTGCTTTGGAGACAGTCTATGCTACATTAATTAAATCATGCTTAACATGTTCCATTGGTAACTGAAGTTCTTGAAAAATGCCCTTACTCTTAGAAATATTAATACCGTGAGCTGTAATCAGAAGAAATCTTAGCACTGAGTTATGGAATTTAGAAAGATCCTCATAAGTTAGAAAGTTGAGCTCTTCTATTTTATAATAATGAAAATCTGAGATTTATAGATGGTAATATGAAAAATGTCCCTGGGCTTTGAAGGGTAAAAAGATGATACATATAACTTACTACAGAGTATCATTTTAATTCATCATTTCCAAACAATTCATTTACTAAAATAGAGAATTCATATTTGACAAAGCCATGTTTTAATATTTACAATGAGGTGAACTAAAGAAGACTTTTGCAATGTAACATATGCTATCACCATCAGTGAGAGACTCTCCCTAGTGCTTCCTAATCTTTTTATTTTTCTCTTCATGGCCTACCTAGAAAATGAAAGTAATATTTGCAGGGAGCCTATGGTAAACTGACAAAGCTGCTGGTTGGAAGGAAAAAGTTGCTGGTTGCTAATAGTGGGCAGGTGCTCTGCTTTCTAAAATACATGTTCAAGTGGAGTATAACTATGATTTTTAGGCAATTTTCTCAAAAAGTTTATAGACAAAGAATATTTATCATTTATATATATAAGCAATAGACAAATATATATAATGTTCCTAAGTCATTGGACTTCATTTAGACATTTTCCCACTATGGTTTATTTTTCTTGTTCTCTTAGAATTCACCATCAGCATCAGGTTCTTCTCATATTCATTACTTTCCTTGCTTTTTATTATCTCCAGTATCCCCAGAGTCTTTGAATTTAAGCGCAGCATTTTTGAACCTATTTATGTAAACTTTTGCAAAATGTACTCTATTTCTTTTATTAGTCTTTTAAGACAGCTCCCAGAATTCAACTGATATGAATTTAGGACAGTGAACATTGGGAAAAGGTTATTGCTTTCTTCCTCATGGTGTCATGATCGGAGTCCAGGTAACATTAAGAAGATCCCAGTAGAAGACCTCCACTCTACAGTCAAGGAAAACTTAAGAAAGTTGATTTAAAGCCCTCTAACCAGGGGAGAACCAATTTTATAAATCTAGGCAAAGAATATAGGGACAATGTTAGAGGAGCAGGTTTCTCTGCTCTTTCTTCTGGAATTCAAGTTCTTATTATCAAAATGAAAATTTAATAGTATAGATTTAAGGCCACCAAACTCACAGTCAGCTCAAGAAGAAAGTAGGTTTCAAAGTCAGGAATCCCATCACTAAATATAAATAGTCTGAACTTGAGCCTCAAAAAAGGAAGCTTAGACAGTGAATGATTGGTCAAATCAAAGCAGCATCAGTGGTAAGGATGACCTGATTCTGATGTGGAAGGCTAACAAATGACCTACATTCTATTCTATTCCACATGTTAGGCTGTGATGGGTGCATAGCTTGGTGACAGCAATGAGTGAATTAGTGGGTGAGTAAAAGCTTATTTGAAAAGGTCAGACAGATAGAGGCAAGAGATTCATGTCCAGAATCACACAATGATCTGGTTGATGATTTAGAGCAGTGTAAAGAGGAGTGTTGATCTGGGTTAACCTTCGAGAGTCCATGGAGGAAAAAGAATTGGTGGATTGTTCCTTCTCCTTTCTCCCTGCAATCACTAGATATTTAAAAAACACCTTCCTGGTTATTGAATGCAGAATACTTTATATATTGTGCATAAGAAACCAATATTATTCCACATTTGAACTTAAAATTCTTAGGAAAAGGAAACTACTTTTGTTCCTTCCTTTTATAAAATATAAATAACATATTAAATGTCAGTGGATAAAAATGTGCAAAGAGAATGACAGCTTTTAAGTTCATGACCCATGACACGTTAATGTGTCTGTTTCTATCTCTAGTTGATTCTCTACCTATCTATGGATTGGCATTTATATTTTCCAAGCCATTTCCAATCAGTAGAATCTCTTCATCGAACACTGAAATTTATATTACTTAGACAGAATAAGTGAAAGAATAGAGGACATGAAGAAGTAAACCAAACTATTACAGCATTTTTAAAATTCTTTTTAAATAAAAGACTAAAGGCAGTCTAAGACAATCAATCTTCATGCATATAAAATATACTTAAAAAGGCTACTTTTTAATTTAATAAATAACTCAAAATTAATTAATTGTCTAAAGCTTGGTTTGTAAGAAATCCAATCTCAGGAGAAGTCACCCCCAAATTTTCAAATGCAAAAAATTATCTTTCATATTTAGCCCTAATGAATATTATATTATGTCTTATACTTCTCTCCCCTTCCTCTCTCTTTCTCTCTGTTTGCCTCTGTGTCTGTCTGTGTACAATTATGTATATGAATATACATTTTTATGTGTATATATGTAAATATATATGTAGAAATTTATTTTTATTTTCCCACATTTTTAACTGTTAATTTTCTGGAGCTGTCCATTAAATAAAAATATAATTACTCTGTTACTCCAGTCAGTTATTTACAATATTAAAGATTTCTAAGAATATACAATATTTAAGGTAGATTATTTATTTATGATAAATGATTTAAAAGATATATTTTTGAGGAAAGCTAGTGGAAATTGAGCAGATATAAAATTGCTTTTTAATTGTTTCAATTATTATGATCATCTTAAACCTGTATTATTTTAGTTTTATTCAGATACTTAGATTAATAATGAAATAGCTACTACAGTGTGAATGTTTTTGTGAATAAAGATTTTGAGAAAAACAATCAGTTCACTTACATACAAGTGGTTTTGTTTGTGCATTCTAAAAAGTCCAGAGACTGCAGGTAATGGATAACAAAGCTTTATTTTTCCCTCAAAACACCTTTTGCTTATAAAGCAGTCCCTACTTGCGGTTTTTCTTTCCCTGATTTCAGTTACCCATGGGCAACCAGCATTTTGAAGCAGATGACCTTCATTCTGACATATAATCAGAAGGTCAACAATAATCCTATATCATGCACCTCATTTCATCTCTTTCACTTATTCCCTGTATATGTATATATCCTGGAAGGTGTGCATGGACAATAATTTTCAAATAAGCAATCTTGTCTCTATATCCTTTGGGTTTGAAGCAAGTAGATTTTGGTGCATTCAGGAAATTCAGGATGAGTTGAGAAAAATCAGAAAAAGGATGGTAGTGGGAATGGAAGAGGAGGCAAAATGTTCTTTAGATTTTGGCTCCTAGAAGGGAGGAGGCAGTGCTGCATAGACCATGTGTGCACTGTGCTCAAGATGGGCAGATGGTATCCTGCAATCAAACAACTAGCACATAGGAGCCCAGAAACAACCAAGGAAAAGGGAAAAAAAGACCAGGTACTTAAGAAGTTGGACATTCCTATTGAAAATGCAAGCCAAAATTGGGCTGGGCCAAATAGCAAGTCCCTGCTACTAGTAATAGTAAGGGGATCTTGCCAGGGTGTCCCAGATAGTCTGTCTTCCTCTTACACATTTCTTACCTACTTTTCCTAGCCAGCTTTAGAAATCCTCTAGAATCCCAAGTGGACTGGGAAATCAGGCAGACCTGGCAGCTACCATTCCTCTTCAACTGTCCTAAACTCTTATCTTTTAAGAAACCTGATACTCTCTGCTGTAGCTGAGTTCTGAATTCCAAGACTTAGGATGATAGCAAAATGTTATTGATGATGATGATGATCAGGAGGATGATAAGAAAAGAAAAAACAAAAATCTTTCTATTAAAAGACTACTTGAAGTTGGAATCACTTGTACAACATCTCACTCTATGTTTTACATCCTTAGTGACAGGATTTGGCAGAACAAGGTTTAGAGAATGTGTTAGCTAAGTGGTATACTATGGAAATAAGCTTAGTTTCTGAAGGTTTCAACCAGGGTGGCTTCTATTTCAGTTAAAATTTATTGCTTTAGATTTCACTCTAGAGCATCCTTAAAGGATCATGTGGTTTTTGATGTAAAGCAGAGATCACATATATAACAACCCTAAAGAGGTTATCAAGAGTCTGCCAAAATTTAGCTCATTTTAATTGACCACAGATGAAATTCTTTTTTATTGAGACCAAATCCATTTATTTACAGTTTCTATCCACCAGTTCTAGGTTTTTCTTCTGAAATTAGACAGAATAAGTCCCAAATAACATCTTTTCAAATACTTTAAACTTTTCTTTCCTCGTGTCTGTTATAGGATACCTTAACCTCTGATCTAACACCCCACACACACCATTACACACATACACGCTGCCTTTTCAAACTAAGCATGGCACATTCTTCTAAACTGTCCATCATTATGTTTGCTTTTAAATGTTCTCAAAATCTTCAATGTTTAACTAAACATATTTTTATATGTGACCCAGAATGGAATATAATATGTCAGGTAGAGTATTACCTCTTTGAACTTTACATAGCCATGTTCTACTGTTTCATATCAAGCTTACAGTCAACTAATCCTTTGCTTCTGTCCTCCATACTTTTCTCTACATAAAAACTTTTTCCAATTTTGTCCAACATCTCTTTAGGGTTTTGACTGAACAACCTACCGTGAACCTTAGAATATTTCTCTTTATGACATTCTTTTAATCATCTACCTGTGGTTCCATCACTTTTTGCAACAGTGTATTATAATTAAATATATGTGAGTTACAGTATTTGGTGTTTTCCTCCAAACTCAAGTCTGTGTCTTTTTCCTGGCAAAATTGATTTGCTTGGTTAAAAAATCAAACCTGAAGATGAATGGTGTCCCTGGACTTGTTGAAGCTTGAATGTTGACTCTCAAATCATAGTGGAAAGTTTCTACAGGTAAGAACAGAACCCAAATAGCTAAATATTGCTTTTAAGTAAATATTCCTATGCTGTACTGGTACATTCAATGTTATGCTGGGCCTCTAGATAAAAGAATGACATCAACCTGAAATAGTCCAATGAGAAAAATGTAAATCTAATTCTAATCAAATCAGTAGACCCAAATATCAGTAGTAGAGGTAATATAGGGAGAATAATGCTATATTGTTACAGCAAAGTCTAGATAGTGAGGAACTCTAAAAGATAAGCAAATATATTGCAAGATAAAAATATATTAGTAGGCGACCTACATGTGAGACCAGAAAACATAAAATCCCAAAAGAGAGCACAGGCAGTAATTTCTCTGACATCAGCCATAGCAACATTTTCTTACATATGTATCCTGAGGCAAGGGTAACAAAAACAAAAATAAACTTATTGGGACTACATCAAAATAAAAAGCTTCTGCAAAGCAAAAGAAAGAATCAACAAAGCTAAAAGACGATCTACTGAATGTGAAAAGATATTTGCAAATGGCATATCCAATAAAGGGTAAGTATCTAAAATATATAAAGAACTTACATAACTCAATGCCAAACAACAACAACAACAACAAACAAATAAAAAACATACACAAAGAATCCAATTATAAATGGGCAAAAAACATGAACAGGAATTTCTCCAAGGAAGACATACAGATTGCCAACAGACATATGAAAAGATCCTTAGCATCACTTATCATCAGGAAAACGGAAATCAAAACCACAATGAGATATAGCCTATACCTGTCAGCATGGCTAAAATTAAAACCACAAGAAACAACAAGTGTTGACAAGGATAGGGAGTAAAAGGAGCCCTATTGGACTTTTGGTGGGAATGCAAATTCAGGTAGCCATTGTGGAAAATGGTATGGAAATTCCTAAAATAATTGAAAATAGAACTACACCATGATCAATCACACTACTGGGTATTTACACAAAAAATACAGAAAAACTGATTTAAAAGAATACATGTGCCCCTATGTTTATTGCAGCATTATTTACAATAGCCAAATTATGGAAACAGACTAAGTGTCCATTGATAGTGAGTGGACAAAGAAGATGTGGTACGCATTCACACACACACAGAGTGAAATATTAATCAGCCATAAAAATTATGAAATTTTACCTTTTGAAACAACTCACGTATAATACTAAGTGAAATAGGTGAGCCAGAGAAGGACAAATACCATATGATTTCACTCATAAGTGGAATTTAAGAAACAACAAATGAATAAATTAAAAAAGAGACAACCCAAAAAACATATTTTTAACTACAGAGAATAAATTGATGGTTATAAGAGTCGAGATAAGAGGGGATGGGTAAAATCGGTGAAGGGCATTAAGGGTACACTTATCTGATCAGTACTGAGTAATGTACAGAATTGTTGAATCAGCATATTGTACACCTGAAACTAATAGAAAACAAGCTATAGGCAGGACATCAATACATTAAAAATTGAAAACATTTACTTCGTTCACTTTTTAAAAAATATTATATTTATTTATTCGACTGAGAGACATAGCAAGAAAAGGAACACAGGTAGGGAGAATGGGAAGGGAGAAAAAGCAGGCTTCCCACTGAGGAGGGAGCCTTACCTGGGGCTCCATCCCAGGACCCTGGTATCATGACCTGAGCTGAAGCCAGATGATTAGGGACTGAGACACCCAGTTGCCCCATTTTATTCATTTTTAAATTGGAAATTTGAACACTATTGAATGCTTGATGACATCAAGAAATTATTGTTTTTATTTGTGGTGATGGCATGGTAGATACATTTTTAAGAAGAGCTCTTATTTTTTTAAAGCATAATGATATATCCACAGATAAAAAAGATACAACTTTTGGGATTCATGTCAAAATAATTCTTGAAAGGAGAATTGTATGTGTGGAGATGAAATAAGATTGGAAATAAACTTACAATATTAAACTGATTGATAAGTATTTGGGATTTCTTTGTATTAGTCTATGTATTTTTGTGTATAATGATGTTTGTCATAAAAAATGTTCTATGTGTAAGAGGAGTGTGGGGAGATGGGTGAGCCTCATGGTAGATATTAAGGAGGACACATTGCATGGAGCACTGAGTGTGGTGCATAAACAATAAATCTTGGAACACTGAAAAAAAATAAAATTAAGATGTTAAAAAAAAGATGTTTTTTAAAGTATCTTTTGGCTGAATGACTGATGTAAAGATACACACACACACACACACATACATATACATAAGGGATCATATAAGAAACTTCTTTTTTGATTTAGGGTTTTAAAGGACTACATTTCTACCTCTAAGGGGGTCAGGTGATAATTAGAAAAAATAACTTTGAAATTAAAATGCAAAACTAGAATGGTGGAATAAATGCTGAAGTGTATAAAATGAGAATTGTATGAAATATCTGTCTTTGACAAATTCATAGAAAAATGGAGGCCAATAAACAAGTAAACAACATGATTATTGTGCTAATATATGCAAACCAATTGTGCTATGGAAACTAAAGGAAAATCATGACTCATTCTACCTGCTTGGATAAAACGTGAATTACTTAGAGGAAAGTATAAACTAAGAGGACAAAAACTGGATTGAAAGGCAGCTATGCTCACCACTATACCACTGCCCTATGACCCAGCAATTGCACTATTGGGTATTTACCCTAAAGATACAAACGTAGTGATCCAAAGGGGCACGTGCACCCGAATGTTTATAGCAGCAATGTCCACAATAGCCAAACTATGGAAAGAACCTAGATGTCCATCAACAGATGAATGGATCAAGAAGATGTGGTATATATACACAATGGAATACTATGCAGCCATCAAAAGAAATGAAATCTTGCCATTTGTGACAACATGGATGGAACTAGAGCGTATCATGCTTAGCGAAATAAGTCAAGCAGAGAAAGACAACTATCATATGATCTCCCTGATATGAGGAAGTGGTGATGCAACATGGGGGCTTAAGTGGGTAGGAGAAGAATCAATGAAACAAGATGGGATTGGGAGGGAGACAAACCATACGTGACTCTTAATCTCACAAAACAAACTGAGGGTTGCTGGGGGGAGGGGGTTTGGGAGAAGGGGGTGGGATTATGGACACTGGGGAGGGTATGTGCTTTGGTGAGTGCTGTGAAGTGTGTAAACCTGGTGATTCACAGACCTGTACCCCTGGGGATAAAAACATATGTTTATAAAAAATAAAAAATTAAAAAAAAAAGTGGATTGACACTTGATTTTGAAAATTTCTGAATTAAGTGCCAAAATATGGAAGTTAATCATGTAAGGAAGTCTTGGAGTTTTGTGATATACCAAAATATCTTGAAAAATAATGATAAAAGTAAAATAGTCTGGTGATTTTGTTAGGCATGTATAGGAAAGGGAAGGACTGGAGGAAGATTTGGTTGGAAGTCTATTCTGAATACACACACATAATTTATATGTAATACTAGAATTTTTTTGTTGTTTTCTTTGGTGTTGGTATAGTGCTATATAACAGCTACATAATGCATGTTTATCAGCGATCGGTGGTAGGTGGGCTTCCAGGGCTGGTAAGTGGCTCTGTCCATCTATTTCCATGGCTAATATGGAGCCCAACATGACCACTGCAGTTCTGGCATCTTCAAGGTAATGAAAAGAAGGTAAGAAACCTGAGGAGTAATGCCTGTTTTTTTCAGAGCAAGACCTGGAAATGGTGTATTTTTTTCTTTTTAATTTGTATTCTTTCCTGTCCTAAAATGTAAGTAGTGGTTAGCATGTAGAACCTATGGTTTGTTTGTTTGTTTAAAGATTTTATTTATTTATTTGACAGACAGAAATCACAAGTAGGCAGAGAGGCAGGCAGAGAGAGAGGGGAAAGCAGGCTCCCGAGTGAGAGCCTGATGTGGAGCTTGATCCCAGGACCTTGGGATTATGACCTGAGCTGAAGGCAGAGGCTTTAACCCACTGAGCCATCCAGGTGGCCCAGTCCTATTGTTTTAAGCCTTTAAAGATTTTACAGATGAGAACAAGAAGCATGAAAGAAGCTGGGAAATGTAGCCTTCAGTTTGGTGACTATGTCCAACTAAAACTCTTTTACTATGGGAGTAGGGATGAACAAACACTAAGGAACCACTAAAAGTTTTTTATATGGACTAAAAAAGTTACCTAAAAAAGAAAATAAATAAATAAATAAATAGCGATGCTGAAGAAATGCCTTAGTTAATTAGAGAAAAAAAAGAGAGGACATGAAGTATGTGGCAATAGTTTGCAAAGGTTCCTCTTGTTCTTTTAAAATTCAATCTCAGAGTATTTTATTTCATAAATAAAACAAAAATACAATAAAAATAAAGTAAAAATAAAATAAATAAAATACTAAGTATTGTTGAGTATACATAAATATTGGTTATTTTTCAACTGACCCACAAATTGGAGAAAAAGAAATGAGAGACAAATTCTTTTTCTATAATGCACATTTTTTCCTCCTTTAAGGTAGAAGACAAAATTGAAGATAAGTTAATCATATTTCATTAAAAATATTCATGCATGTTAACTGTTCAATTTCTTTTTCAAAATATTTTGATACAATTAAAGTACAACAAAGTAAGTATTTTTCTTATTCTAGAATTGAGTCAAATTCAGCATGGGGTGGGTGATAAACCTAAATAGAAAATCTTTCATAATCTTGTCAAATTTTATAGTATAAAAGAAAATTCCCTTGACTAAAATGAACATTATTGTATATAAATTTTAAAATTTTAAAAATCCTATAGGGTTTGCCTATAGTATACAGATTTTAGGACAAACTATAAAACTCATTTGATTGACTGTGCTTGTGGCTAGAAACAGACAGACCAAGAAGAGGAAAAGAGAGCTATTAAATTACAAATAACTGCCAACTTTATGGCAGTGTCTAGTGAGAGATTCTTTTCTAATCACCATCCCGTGTCCTGACACTGAGAGTACACATTACTCAAAATATTCAACTACCTCTTTCAGTTAACTAGATATGAAATGCATAGAAATGGAAACAAAGACAGACTTTGAACTTTTGATACTTCATGTGAACCTCTAATTTAAATATACATTTCTCAGCTGTTAGTTCTCACTTCAGTTTCAGAACAATATTTTTGACCTAACCTCCCTACCAAATTCAGTTATATGAAGCAAGTAAGTGTATTCCCCCCTGGGATCCTTGAAAAATGACTTAATTTGACAAAGAAATAATTTCTTTTCTCTACTTCTCTCTTTCCCTTTCTCTCTCTCTCTTTTTGACTATGAGCCAATGTTAAACCTGAAAAATGATACTAAACCCTTATAGCAGCAGACTTCCCAAAGCTAAATAACTAGGAAAGGCTTGCTAAATAAATACTTAGAGACACTCTAAGATTCCTTTATAGTACTTTCAGTTGTCTAATTAGGCAGGTTCAGTAAATCGTGGTGTGTAGTAACAAGCAGCTAGAATAATTCAGATGTCTGGGTGGTTGGCTTATAAAACATAAACGCTAATGCTGTCCTTCATGCATCAAAAGTTGAAATTAGAACTTTATATGTATCTTAAATCAGTCTGACATGTTATGGCACAGAGTAAAATGCCACTTTTCAGCTGTAATAATTTGCCTGTCTATAAAAAAAGAGAAAAGCCAGGATAAGGGATATGTTTGGTATGATATCTGATTATTTTTTTCTTTTACTTTTATCTGATACCAATAACTTAAAGCCAGATAAATATTTATTCTCATATTAAAGGGAAAATAACAGATGTTGGTAAAAACTTCCCTGACATGAGTCTACAAGTTCAGAGGCCTCTAGAAGTTTTTGTCAGAGAATTACATCTCCATCGTCTCAAGAAAACAAACAAAGCTGTTTTAGTTGATCTTTTTTCTTTTCATATCTGCACGCCTATGATAACATTATTGTCTAACTGCAGAAAATAAATCTGGAAATAGTAAATACTAGTAAAATTTCTGAATATTTTTGTTAGTTATTTTATTTTTTGTATTTAATAATTTGGAGGGGCTTGTTTCTTATGGTAAGGAATATGTCAAGCTATTGTTTTATTCTTAACAATATTTACCTTTTTTCTGGAAGATTTAACAGGGCGTGATGGAAGAAAAAAGATGTTTTGCAGTTGATCTGTTTTCTGTTCATGTATTACGACACCTGATTTAATCTCCAACATCAATTACACACATCTCATCTTTGGTCAGTTTCAGTGGAGATTTAAAAAGGATCAGTACGGAGTGGGGAGAAAGTCGTAAGATCCTCAAGCTCTAATCCAATTTTTTAAAAAATTGAATGCCACAAATCTTTAGAAGTAATAAACTCAACTCAGTGGCTGGTGATGATATATTTTTTATGTAAAATAGAAATGAATAGTTTAAAAAAAAGTACATCACAAGTGGTAAAAATAAATAGAGTTTTAGGAAAAGTTTGTTTTAGTTTGTGTATGTGTGAGTACTGGGTAAAATGTATTTTTTTTTTCTTTAGATCTGATAAAATTAAACTAGGTAATAAAGTTCAGAGGCCCTTCAGTACTCTCTGAAATGAAGTTCAGAGCCCTTCAATAAATAAATAAATAAAGTTCAGAGCCCTTCAAGTTGCTTTCTGATCCCAACTAGTCCCTTTCCAGTTCACCAGAGAGAATTGAAAGCATCATACTGAAAATCGCTGCTCTGGTACCCTGGTAAAAATAAAAGCTGTAATTTCCTCCCAAGAGAATGAGAGACTCAACCTCTAGGCAGCCCAGGATAATTGTTGCAAGATTCCATACCTGAATGAAGAAATCATAATAAATAATCCACAGACTTGGTTTGTCTTACGATTTGAAATAGCAGCTTCTACTAACTTTCCCTCAAAATACATATGAATAAAATGGAAAAGTCAAAAACAGCAGCAATATTAGAAATCAAGCCTGTTAAACAAAGTAATGCCAGAATCTGGGAGTGTTCTCCATTAACTATAAAGCAGGTAAGAGAACATAACTATCTTAAGTTTCAGGAAAACAAACAAACAAACAAAAAACAAAAAAACCTTAGTGGAACGTCATTCTTAACCAGAAAATTTGGCATCCATTTTGTTACTCTTTCAATTGACATCTGACATTTTTAGAAAGCCAGAGTAGGGGCACCTGGGTGGCTCAGTGGGTTAAGCCTCTGCCTTCAGCTTGGGTCATGATCTCAGGAATCAAGCCTTGCATTGTGCTCTCTGCTCAGCAGGGAGCCTGCTTCCCCTCTTTCTGCCTGCCTCTCTGTCTACTTATGATCTTCCTCTGTCAAATAAATAAATAAAAGTTTTTTTTTTAAAAAAGCTGGAGTAATTAATTATTAATAGCTAACATTTAATAAACATTTAATATTTATAGTGGTATGCTTTGTATGAATTAATATCATCTCCATCTTGTCAATGAAGAAGCTGAGCATAGAGTATTAAGTAACTTGGTCAAAGTTCCACAGTTGTAAATAATGGAAGCAACATTTGATTCTAATGTTCAATGATTCTAATGATTCTCTAACCCGTAGTCTACTTGTCAAACCTTTACAATACACTGCCACTGAATATTATTCTGAAAATCATCTATTTTAGTACCCAAAGTAAATTTCTGGAAAAAGTTTAATATTTCCAATGGACCCCAAGAACTCTACAAAATATAATCAATTGATGAAAAGCATCTTCATCTTCTGAATCTTCTGAATTCTTCTGAATCTTCAGAAGAATAAGGGTTTCATATAAAATATCTTCAATAAGCCAGCAATTATGGAATTTAAAATATTGTAAGGGGAGAATATCTGAGAGAAAAGGTGCTAGGATGGAATGAAAAGGAAAATAAGCATAAGAGGTATTTTTAAAAATCTGGAAAAAAAATAGAATAAGAACATGATACTGATGGGTGTAAAACCAAGATTAATTGAGAAATTTAAGATACAGAAGAAATGTTAAGTAGATTAAACAATTAAACAGGATTCGGTAGATTTGAAAAAAAAAAAGAATGAAAATTATGTTCTTGAAGAACAGAAAACAGGGAAGCAAGGAAGCTTAAAACAACTGAAGAAAATCTTTTCTTCACTGACAATAATGTATTATCCAAAGAGGTATACCATATTTCAAGGAACACCAAGGTGTTCATAACATAAATGTTCGATTTTTTTTTTTTTTTTTACTGAGAAGGAATAAGGAGAATATTAATCAGGCATACTAGAAGAAAAGAGTTGTTTACTACAATGGAATAAGCATGTATCATATGTACTCTGTGCAACTTTAAGTGACAGAATGCAATATAAAAGCGATGAGATAATGTGGGGAAAAAAGTGTGTGAACTGAAAATTTGATATCAATTATTTAATGTACATGTAAATGTAAATACATGTATCCTTAGTAATGAAAATCTAGGAAAAATATCATGGAGGTATCTGTAAAAATTACTTTCTAAAAACTTTTGCTTGGGACGTCTGGGTAGCTCAGTCTGTTAAGCACCTGCCTTCAGCTCAGATCATGATCCCAGAGTTCTGGGATCCTGCATGTAGTTGGGATCTAGGATCCCTGCTCAGTGATGAGTCTGCCTCTCCCTCTCCATTTGCATCTCCCCTACTCACGCTTTCAAATTAAAAAAAAAAAAAAAAAAAAAAAACTTTAAAAATTCTGCTATTTCTGAAGAAATATTTTAGTTTCTTGGCTGTTAAAGATCTTGGGGAGCGCCCAGGTGGCTCAGTCGTTAAGTGTCTGCCTTCAGTTAAGGACATGATCCCAAGGTTCTGGGATTCAGTCCCACATTGGGTTCCCTGCTCAGTGAGGAGCCTGCTTCTCCCTCTCCCCCTCACCCTACTTGTGTTCCCTCTCCTGGTGCCTCACTCTCTCTCTCTGCCAAATAAATAAATAAATATTTAAAAAAAATTTAAAAAGAGCTTGTATTACTTCTCTAATCAGAAAAATATACAGATAAAATGTAAATACATAGATAGATATAAACCGTACCTATAAAAGTTGAATATGAAACTATATGAAATGCATTTCTTTTTAAAATTAATACTTAATATAGATATAAGCATATTGTGTTTGTATGAAATTTAAAATTAGTATGTAATTTTGATCATATTGTATAAACACAACTATGCTTCAAAAGGACATGGGAAAAAATGTCCAAAACACAGACAGTATTTGTCTATGTATTAAGTCTATAGATATCTTTTTTTCTTTCCTCTTTTGGATACTGTATATATTTTGTTGGGAATCATTGATTATTTCCTATAATGGAGAGTTAAAATGTATTGATAAATAATTAGAAAGCAAACCCTCTTTGTCCTAGCCTCCTCTCATGTTTGAGATAATTGACCAAGACTCTCAGGCATCTATTAAAAGTCCTAGAAGGTGAGAAACCTGAAACCTCACTCCCTTCTTTTTAATCTCAATCAATAATTATTCCTGAATTTCCCCGTAAGGTTCCTGGGAAGAGAATGTAGAGAACATAAAGAAGAGGTAGCGATACTTTTTTCGTATCTTTGGTTTTGTTTCTGCTTTGTTGTATTGTGTTCACGTACCTAGCTCCCTGTTCTTCCATAAACTAGGAATGACTAGAAAGGTTTAAACTCAACTACTCAGCCCAGGTGAATTATCCAGTACTGTGATATTAGAAAACATGTAACCTTGAAATCATGTAGCCTCAGATTCCTATAAGCAGAATGATTGCACTTTCTTTGACCCTTAAGCATATTATGAAACATATTCATGGTGCCTAAAAAATCCTGCTCTGGCATGTGGCAGAAAGAGATTTAGAAGGGCTTTTTAAGCTAACCCTTCTCCTGGGTTCTATATATAAGAATCTTAGTTTATAGAAAACAAATTACCTCATGTCCAAGGCTTTCAGCCCATTTTCTTTTTTTGATCCAACCACATGGCATATAACTTTAACAGATAAAAAGTGAGCAATCACAGGGATATGCAGAGAAATGAGAAAATTTGTGAGACACCAAACCCATAAGTGTGTGTTAATACATCAGAATTTGATCTGAAGAAAATCTAACTCCTGATAAGATGACCATTCTTGTAAAGTGCATTTAGTGTTTCAGATTGGAAGGTTTCCTGGATGACTTAAATGTTGTGTAATCACTCACTGGCAATATCTGAATGATTGACAGTTTTTGACAAAATACATACCTGAATAAAATTAGAATTAATTTAGACACACTGATTGACATTTTGAGCTTTACATTAAGTTTTACTTTCAGGGAAAATTCAAGATGTAGTTATGACTTTTTAACAACCAAGGAACAAGCATTATTGAGTTCCTTTAAGTTACAATCTTATTATTTGATGTTAAGGTATGTGTCTTAAATTTTACTAAAGGTAATTTGCTTCTCTTTCCATTACCCTGTCCTGCCAGTACTTCTATCCATGAGTCTTGCAATAAAAATATAATAATCAAGGAAAAGATGTTGAAGGTCCTTGTGTATTTTGGTAAGAGGAATGGTGCTGGGAATGGGGATAGAAGTGGGGCCAGGGAGTGAATAGTTTCTTATAATAGGAAAAAGAAGATTTGCATTTCTTTTTCATTGTGTTTTGTTGCTGTTGTTTGGATGAAGGTTTATATCAGCTCTATGAGAAAATTGGAAAAGACTGAGAGTACAGGTTGGGAGAAAGAAATAGTAATCCAGTAAGAAGGGTGCTAGGAAAAATGTTTCCTTGCTCTAATCTTTCTCCTTACTGGACATTGTTAAATGACATTGACCGATTTGGGAGAATTGTGTAACACATGTACATGACTAGCTGATTTTGGTCCTGGACATCTGGTACAGGATTAATGCTGAAGCTCTTCAGGAAAGTGGATGTGAAGAGGTTAATAGACATTTTAAGTGCATACTTACTACAAGGGATCCCTCGTCTCCATTTATGAATGTAGAATATTCTTGTATGTCACACAGATATATTTGGTGAGATTATATCCTAAAGCATTCACCTTGGACTTTTCTTTCTGTCTACATCCCATCAGTCTTCCACGCAGAATCATGGAGAAGTAAAATTTTTACAGCAGAAAAGGAATAAGAAAGAAAGAATCAAAGCTCATTGTTTTGAGTACCAAAATAATATTTTGAGAATTGAAATGAAAGCCTTTGGAAACACTAGTGTGTATGTGCATGTGTGTGTGTGTTAGTATCATTTAGTCACAAATTTCATTTATTTGGTGTTGGCTATTTAGTAAAAAATTATAAAGGGAGTAGGTGGAAGCCAGATTACTATGCTGTGCCCTTTGGCTGAAAGGAGGTAATAGAAAACAAACAAACAAACAAACATGGTAAGTCTGTGCCACAAAATGGGAGAAACAGACATGGAGGACCATGCTGAGAAGAGGGAAATCAAGATGAAGCAACTTCCAAGACCTATCTCTACCCAGCATCACGGCCAGAAAATGTTAGGAAAATATTTCAGGTATCCATTGCTTTTAACCAATCAATTCACAATTTAATGGATTAAAATAAGAAAATGATTTGTTATCTCTATTTCTGTGAGTCATCAATTTGGAGAGGGCATCTCTGTCTCATGATAAAAGGAATTTCAGTTATAAGACTTAAAGACCAGGGGCTATGATTTTTCTGGGGCTTTTTATTCACATATCCTGTGGTCGACGCTGGCTATAAGCAGAGACCTAAACTGGGGCTATTAGCAGTAAAACACACACACTGTCACCTGGTATTTCTTATAACAAGGTAGCTGGATTCCACAGCTGAGCATCCTCAGTGAGAAAGAGTGCAAAGCAGAAGGGTTTTTTTAATATATAAATATATGTTTATATATATTTATATATATGTATATAAATAATTGAAATAAGAATCTTGAAGAAATATTAGTACTCTCATATTCATTATAGCACTATTCACAACAACCAAGACACAGAAACAACCTAAATGTCTATTGACAGATGAATGGATTAAAAAAAATGTGGTATATACACACAATGGAATATTATTTAGCTTTAAAAATGAAGAAAGTTGTGCAATACATAACAATATGAATGGACCTTAAGGACATAATACCAAATAAAATTAACCAGACATAGGGGTTCCTGGGTGGCTCAGCCACTTAAGCATCTGCCTTCAGCTCAGGTCATGAGTTCCTTACTGGCATCAAGCCCTGCATTGGGATCCCTGCTTAGTAGATCCCTGCTTCTCCCTCTCCCTCCGCCCCTTCCCCTGCTTGTGCTCTCTCTCTCTCTTTCTCAAATAAATAAAATCTTACAAAAAGAAAAGAAAAGAAATAAGCTAGACATAGAAGAGCAAATTCTACTTATGCTAAATACCTGAAATAGTCACATTCACACACTCGAAGAATGGAATGGTGGTTTCCAGGGGTTAGGGGAAAGGGAAATGGGTTGTTGCTCATTAATATGCATAAAGATTCCGTTAAGCAGGAGGAATAAGTTCTAGAGATCTGCTGTATAACAATACAGCTAGAGTTAACAATACTATATTGTACGCTTAAAAATTCAAAAAAAAATCTCATGTTAAGTGTTCTAACCACAATAAAATCATTTTTTAAAAGAAAGGAAAAAAAAGTCATATAGCATCACTTCCATAGTACTCCAGTAGTAGAAGATTAACATTAAAGGGGATCAAAGAGGAACATTTTAGGGTGAGAGGAATATTGCCTATCACCACACTTGTGGTAATAGTAACAGAACAGACAAATTAATCAGATTTTAAATTTAAAATTGCTAAGTATTATTATACACATATTAAAAGTGATTTACATGGTTTAAAAAAAAAAAAAAAAGCATCCAGGGATTGTTAGGATTAAAGCTGAAGGTGAAGGGTACATGGGAATTCATCAACTATTCTCTCTACAAATTCCTATATTAAAAAGTTACAAATTATATGTTGTTAAATGTTATGTAGGAAAGATACAAGTTGTCTCTGATTATATGACAAAATGAACCAAATCTAAACTGAAGGGGATGGTGATGCTTGATGCTTAAGGAAAGCTGATGTGGGGGCGCCTGGGTGGCTCAGAGGGTTAAGCCTCTGCCTTGGGCTAGGTTCAGGGTCTCGGGTCCTGGAATTGAGCCCCGCATCAGGTTTGCTCTGTACACCAAGAAAAAAACAGAAACAGACATTTCTTAGGTGGTGGTAGCTGCATTCCCCACCAGAAAATCAACAAGGACAAAGAGGGCCAATCCAGTTTCTTCGTATTCCCCATGTGTTAAAATACCACTATGCCAAATGCAATCAGGGATCAATACTTTCTTTTAGGCCTTAGTGTCTCCTTACTTGGTCACACACTAAGGGAAATGACCAAGTATTATTCTTTTATTTTATTTTTTTTATTTTTATTTTTTTTTCATTTTACTATTTTTTTTTTATTTTATTATTATTTTAGTATAGTTTTCCCTTTTGTATCTCCAGTGCCTGGAAGAGTAACTAACACGTATTAGGCTCCTATGAATAATTGTTGAATGAATGAGTAAAACCTAAAACTGAAATAATTAATGCATTTAATTGAGTGTAGGGTAGAGACTTAACCATCTGAGACTTGTTCTTTTTTTTCATCCTTTTGCCTTAGAATCCTTCATTTTCAATAGCATTTATTCTTAATTTGACTCACTAGTAATAGGAATCCTTAATAAAGTTCCAGTTGAATTATTTGATACATTCTTAAAGGAAAGTGGCTCAATTCTCAACATTTCCATGCACTGCAATTTACTATTATGCTACAATTTACTCATGTGCATGTTTCTACAATATTACATTCTATATTTTTCTAAAAAAAAACTTAATGCATTTCCACTAAAATGTTTCCAGCCAACACATATCAATTACATATAAATATATATATTTTTTAGTCTACTAAAGACAGTTTCTAAAATCATGTAGTTTACTTAGTTAATAAGTTATAAAATACATAAAAGTGGTAAAGCTTTATTTTGGATATTCACATCTATTTTGATATGGTTTTTGTATGATTGGATTGATAACAAAATGTTGGAGGATATAATAGCTTTAAGCACTGAATAAAACAAATTTGGGAATTTGAATTAAAGGATCAGTCTGAGTGGAAAATATTATAAGATAGGCCCTTTGCAAAGGAAAATAGATTGTCACTTGGAGAAATATCCAATCTTTATAATTTTTTGGCATCAGGGGCTAAGGTAATAACTGTTATAAACTAGAAGAGACAACTGGCTTGGTGTCTGAGCCAGTAGTCATTACTCTGTATCATGTCCTCTAAATCTTCGGGACTGTGAAATCCTGAAGCTTTTTCCCTACTGCTGAAGGAAGTCTGTGTGGGGTCTGGAAATTGCCCACTTTTCTGTAAGCCTTATCCCTCCTCTCTTTTTCTCCCCTCCAGGCAACCCTCAGGCTTTTTTTTTTATCTTAACTTTATTTTCCTGTATGTAGCCTTACTCCGGGCTACTGCCTTGCCCCTAGTCCTACAGGGCATTAGGCAGAGCATTATTTTCTGTAAAAGATAAAATGCAGGAGATCTGGATAATAAACAAAGTCACTTCTGAGTGATCTTGTAATTCACTTATACTTGTTTCACTTGATAAAAGAAACTCCCACCCTTTGCTTCTGGAAAGAGTCTTTCATCTGTTATCTCTGAATTTGCAAAGGCTAGATAAATGAGACAGAACCCTTGCAGAACGTTCCATTTCCTTCCTTTAATTTCTTCTTCACTAATTTCTTTAAATGTTTGACATTGGTCAGTACTCTAAAAAAAAAAAAAAAAAAAAAAAAGAATAAAAACCATGTTATAATTGTCTATGTGACAGGATTTCTTAGGGCTCTTGTTTCCCATGAAGAGCTAAGACAAAATCTCCCCTCTGGCCCATTGATTCATGGCTGGTGGAGCCTCTGTTTCTCCTGACACCTGGTGTGCAAAAGATGCAAGACTCCTGAGTTGGCTCTGTGGGGCAGGGTGGGGGGCATCCATGCAACTGGATCCCAGCCCCACAGAAGTCATTCCATAAATCTGGTAATTTAAGCTTTTAAAAAATAAAATATTACTTTTACCAAATTAGAATCATGGAGGTCCTCAAATGTATTTTTTTAATCATATGTGACTGGGTATTCTCTGCTCAAGAACTAAAAAACAAACTTAAAAAAAAAAATCAGTTGTAGCAAATGCATGGGATGTTAAAAAATGGCTCTCCAGTGCTAAAGGTACAGACTTGGCGGTGTATTGGTAAACTTTAATGACAACCTTCAGGAAAAGCCCTCGGGTACAGAATTTGTGGCGTTCTCTGGTGTGCATACCCCTACTATGTCCACTTTTGAGCTACCTAGGAGACATCGATAAATGTGGGGTTGGAAAGAAATGTGTACAGTTGGTTCTTGGGAACGAGCCTGAGCAGTTTCCAACATCCTACTGTGAGATGAACTAAAGAATGTACGTATTTTAATCTGGCCTTGGATATTAGTTTGAAATCTGTGCTTTAGAAAACATACACACAGAGTATTACATGTTTTTGCTACTAAAAGAAAAACATTGAGTGTTTTAGGGTGAAATGTTTTAAATTAAATAAATAAACAAACTTGAAAGGGACATTTGGATTGAAGAAGGCATTGTTTCTCATGCAGGTTTAAATTCAGTTCATGTGAGTAACACAACCTGTTTATAGTTTCCATAGTTCAACTTAATTTCTTTTCCTGTCCTCCATTCCTTTGTGGTGCTGGAATTGAATATCAGTTAATTTGGAATCAACTCTTTCTTAAGAGACATGAGAGTTGGGAGGCTTATGAAAAAATCAGGTAATTAGTAATAATCATTGTCAGCACCATTTATCCTCTTCGGTATCTGCTAAGATAGCTACAGAATATTCTGGATCTCAGTCCTGGATCCATGCTGTAAAAATTTCCCTTTTCCATATTGTATGGATTTTAGGTCTGCCCAGTTGCACCCACTATTTTCTTGGCTTTGTGGAAACATAGAAGTGGATCTATTTCTCCAGGATCTCTCGGTTATAATGTCAACTAAGGCTATATCTAGCTAGACACAACACCTAAACACCTCTAACTGAGAACGATTCATTATCTTCCTCTACTCTCAGTACCTACCAACCTATCTGTGCATTTTCCTCTTTCTCAAAGGCTTCATCCAAGCACTCAGATATAGGGGCTTTCCCTTCTTGAGACCCACATCATCAAAATTCTTATCCACATCATCAAAATTTCTCTTCCAACTATCCTTCATCCTCTACCAACCCTATCTTTGGACACCTAACCCCCTGTCCTGTGTTGAATGGTGGGACAAGGAAGCCTTGGTCTAATTTATGATGCTATCTTTCAGATGTTTTCAGGTCATGAGCACTCTGTCTTCCCTAAAGGACTTTACCTTTTGGAACGAGAGAGAGGGAGAGAGACTCCCACTTTTCTCCTTGTTGGCATCACTTTTCTCTTTAAATAAAAGAGTGCTAAATGGTCTAGCAATTACATTTGTCAGAGAGAGAGGAGCAGGGAAAGGAAATGTCAGAAAGAAAAAAAAAATCCTTTCTTAATAGAAAAATCTTACCACATTGCACTATTGAAGTAGTAGTTCTTATATTTTCACTAGATGCTTCTATTCTAAGTATAGAAGAGCCAGTAGCTTACCCACAAAGAAGTTTTCTCTTCAGTATTAGATTCTGAGAAACCCTGAAATCATAAAGAAAAACTAAAACTCGGAGGAACCTGTGGGAAGAAGACTTAAATGAGGAAATTCAGGGGAGTTAGTGCTACAGCAACCAACAGCATAACAGATTGAGCAAGTATAAACTGCTGGGCCCCAGAGTAAGCACCTAGAACGTTTGAATTTTTTTTTTTAAGATTTTATTTATTTATTTGACAGACAGAGATCACAAGTAGGCAGAGAGGCAGGCAGAGAGAGAAGAAGGGAAGCAGGCTCCCTGCTGAGCAGAGAGCCCAACGTGGGGCTCGATCCCAGGACCCTGGGATCATAACCTGAGCCAAAGGTAGAGGCTTAACCCACTGAGCCACCCAGGCACCCCTTGAATTTTTAATAAACACAAAATCTGAGAGGTCCCAAGAAGCTGAAGATGAAAAGGAAACATAAAATTAAAGCAATACGTTTGCAATAAGCTTGCAATATACTCTTAAAAGGGGCACTTGGGTGGCTCAGTTGGTTAAACGACTGCCTTCAGCTCAGGTCATGATCCTGGAAACCTAGGATTGAGTCCTGCATCTGGTTCCCTTCTCATCGGGGAGTCTGCTTCTCTCTCTGACACTTTCTACTCTCATGTTCTCTCTCTCTAACTAATAAAATCTTAAAAGAAAATGCTATTAAAGTGGTAGAGTGGTAGCTGTAAGATTACCAAAACAGAGACAGGACCTAAGGGCTAGAGCCTGAGATGGTAATGCTCATCCTGGAACTGCAGACATGGACTCCAGAGTGAGGAAGAAAGCCAGAACGGAGATCACCGCAGGAAACTGGGACAAGCCATCATCTCAAGAGACTGAGAAAGAAAGAAAGAAAGAAAGAAAGAAAGGAAGAAAGAAAGAAAGGAAGAAAGAAAGAAAGAAAGAAAACTGAGTCAATTCCTGGAAGAAAACAAATAAACGTGTGTGTGTATAAAATCTCTCTCTCTCTCTCTCTCTCTATATATATATATATATAAGATCACCATATATATGTATTATCAATGTACATATATAAAACATATACCTCTGAATATGTGTACTTATATGCATTTTCATGTAAATATCTTCTATGAAAACTCTGAAACCCCTGTGCTACTAGGCTATATGTAGTATGAAATCTGAATATGCAATATATGTTCATCTGTATGTGTTGGAATTCTGTGAGCAAAGCAGTTAAAATAATTTTGATACTGGTTAAAAGAGAACATAATAAACCTTTTAGGTTACATCTTTCTTCCCTTGTCCTGTATTATTTAACCTTCATAGACATTGCTGTCAACTGACACACCGTTCAATTTTAGTGTTTTTTTGTTTTGTTTTGTTTTTGTTTTTGTTTTTTAATGTATTCTGTTTCCTGGAAGTCAGGGGTTTGTTTTAACCTCACTTCCTAGAGAAGTGGGCCTGGTACACGGCACAAAATATGATCAGTAAGGATTTGGCAGGTTGATGTGGTAGTTGCTATTGACAAAACCCACTAACAGAACAGTCAGCAAACTGCACAAGATTATTATTCCAAAAAATTGCAATAATAAAGGGATTTTAAAATTAGTTTTTTTAAAGTCTCTTCAGCAATTAATAGATAAAAGCAGATATGAAAAATAAGATTCTAAAAATTACACACATGCTTGTTTAAATTAAAAGCATTATAAAAAAAGGAAGCATTGTATAACACAAAAGAAAACCTATGCTCTATCTTTTTGAAGTCATAGATGCAAAATAATGGAAATCATGAGGCAGTTATATACTAGGGGCTAATAATATAGGCTCTGGGGTCATACATCAGAGGTTTAATTGAGCACGTGTTTTATTCAATGGTTTTTAACACATGTTACTGAGGATGGTGGGGGTGCGGAGAGGAAGAGAGGGAAAATAGAAGAGAGGAAGGTAGAAGGAAGAAGAGGGTAGAAAGGAGTGCAGAAGGAAAGAAGGGAGGGAGGCAGGCAGTGACAGAATAAAAGAAGGGATGAAAGTCTCAACATCATGGCTCGTGGTTTTCAAAGTTCCCAATGGGACATAAGAATAGATTTAACCAGCATGCTTTGTTTACAGATTTTTTGACATTTTCCATTCTACCTTGTCCTATATTTTCCAGTAATTTCTGCCTGTATGTTCTCAAATATACTATCCTTTGAGAGAGCCTTACAGGATTTAGCTATCCATTTCCTACTGTAACTGTCCCTCATTTTAAAGGTGTTTGTGGGTGTATACTTGTGTGTGTGAGAGAGTGAGTCTACTCGTTCCCTGAATACAAGGAGATAGAAGAATATTGAGTTATAGAAATCTTTTTCCTTTTCTTAATGTTTGAACTCTTGGTTGCATCACTTTGTATAATTTCCCAGTCATCTACTTTGAAGAGAGATAGGCCATAAATATATTTTTTTGGGTGAGCATATATCCCCAAATATATTTTGGATTATTGCCTAACAAAGAGACTGTGATTGTTCACATAACATTACAGTGTCTCTTTCAACATGGGATGAAAAATGTGGTTTGAGTCTGCAGCAGGAAATATATTTCTTAAATTCATTAAACCCACTGTTCTCTTTATGCTTAGTTTCATGATTATTTCTTTGATTAAATATATCAACTCCACAGATTTGAATTTTCAAAATGGAAAAGTTTGTGAGCTTTAACCCTGGCACAAGACTCAAGATATATAAAGTCTGAACAAAATTATAGAGTCAGTTTCCGAGGAATAAAACCTCTCAACAAGAAATTAAATAATATTTAACGACACACTGAAAATGTGGCAAGGAAATGGAAATAATAAAACTTGTGATATTTTGTGATATTATACAGAGTTAGTTTGAAACTGCTAAAAATATATGTGTATTTGTGCATATGTATATTTGATAGTATCATTTGTTAAATTTATATGTTAATATAGTTATATAAGTATTTAAAATTGGAAGGAACAAATGAATGTGAATAATGAATAAGAATAAATAATGCTTTCACATTCTTCAAAACGCTAGTTTTTGGCTAACAAGCAATGAATAAATAAAACAAAAACAACTATTTGAAAATTAATAGTTAGGGACCCTTCTAAAATATATTTTCATGATAATTTGAAAACTTAAGCTGATGCTACCTTCCTAATGTGCTGAGCTTTCTCTAGCCTGTAGAAATGGTTTTATATATATATGGTCTGAATTATAGTTATTCTTTGATATTATCTCTGTGTTATGTTCCTTTATTTAAATATGTCTTCTTATCTATGCTGGTAACCAACAATTAGGTAAGTAGCCAAAGAATTAGTAAAAAAGGGGCACCTGGGTGGCTCAGTCATTAAGCATCTGCCTTCTGCTCAGGTCATGATCCCGTGTCCTGGGATCCAGCCCAACATCTGAATTCCTACTCAGTAAGGAGCCTGTTTCTCTCTCTGCCTCTACTGTTCCCCGGCTTGTGCTTTCTCTCTCAACCTGTCAAATAAATAAATAAAAAATCTTTAAAAAAAGGAAATAGTGAAAGAATTTTTCTAAGTCATTTTTTAAAATAGGATTATTACTATGTGTCTAGATGGTTCACATATATTGAAGATACTTCTATAAATGACCCATGAACTTATAATTAATATTTCATGGGCTACAACCTACAGAGGGACAAGATGCAATACCTCTGACTTAAGTATGTCTTCATTAGAAAGGGTCAAATGGCACAATGTCATGAGACATCACTAGTTCACTTGGTACGTTTTTCAAAAATCGAATATTTTGACATAGACTTTGAAGATAGAGGAATGTGGCAGTTTCCTAGATGTGCAGTTAGAAGGAAGAAACTCCAAAACTGTTATAAAATAAATGCGCTTGTTCAATATTTATAAGGAGTTTTCCCCCAATGTTTAGAAAGGCTATTCTTCTCATTTTTGTTCTCCAAAATTCAATAACTTAGTTAATTATTATTAAACATTAACTAGTTTTCTGGTTTATTAAATTAGGCTAAAGGAAGGCTAATTAATTTTTCAGTGACTCTTTTCTTTTCTTCTTTTTCTTTTTTTAAGACTTTATTTACTTATTTGACAGACAGAGACCACAAGTAGGCAGGGAGGCAGCAGAGAGAGAGGAGGAAGCAGGCTCCCTGTCAAGAGGGGCTCGATCCCAGGACCTTGGGATCATGACCCGAGCCGAAGATAGAGGTTTTAATCCACTGAGCCACCCAGGCACCCCAACAGTGACTCTTTTTATATAAAGTTGAAACATGTCTCAGGATACTCTACTCATTCATTCATTCATTCATTCAATACCTTAATGAGAGTTGTTTATCATACATAATGTCATTTGTCAGGCCAAGGGCTAGTATTTGAGGATATAGTGATGGGCAGGGGAGAGTTTTCTAATTTTGAAAAGGTCTTATCCAGTGACAGGCAAATATGTTATCAGCTAATTTTGTTCCTGTATGCTTTGATGGTGGATCATTGGACACTCAATTATGTGAATTTCAGTTCTTCTTACTTCTTACTTCTTACTTCTTACTATAAATCTCAGTCAGAGATTATAATCCCTAATATAATCCCTAATGCCAACATATTTTGAAAGAGATTTTACCAAAAACAAGGAAAATAAATTTGAAGAAAGAACAAATTTAAAAATTAACCAAAGTACAGTTGAAGAAAGAAGACAGCTTCAGAAATTCTCGATTAGTGACAGCCATATCCAAAATAAAACCAAAAGTAACACAAGAAATTGGACGCAGAACACAAAGGAATAAAGTTATCAATCAGAATTTCTTACTTACTGATGCAAATAAAACCTGAAATTGCCCACAGATCGCTTAGGAAAGAAAACTTGGACTATGTACTGCACTGAAACTCCTACTTTTCTTTTTTGGATTGAAAGTCCAGATAAGAAACCTAAAAGTTTCTGCAGTTCTTGAAAAACGGCAGGCTTGGCTAAGGAATTAACTTATGTAAATATTGTGAGTTTGCTCCACTGGATTCAAATACTTCAATCAAATAAAGAGTTGGTGAGGAAGTGCTTTTTAGTCAGGTTTTGAGAGTAGATCCCTTTCATTTTCTTTCCTTTCCTTTCCATTTTTTTTTCTTAAGATTTTATGTATTTATTTGACAGAGAGAGAAAGTACACACGCAGGGGGAGCAGCAGGCAGAGGGAGAGGGAGAAGCAGGTTCCCCGCAGAGCAGGGAACCCAACAGGGGCCCCATCCCAGGACACTGGCATCATGACCTAAGCAGCAGGCAGACGCTTAACTGACTGAACCACCCAGGCAGCCTCCCTTCCATTTTCTTAGCAGGTAGGTCTCCTGGGGAGTTGAGGAGAATAAGGAGGATGCTGGTCTTGAACTGTGAGGATCTCACGGCTTTGTGGCTGCACTTTGCCGCTTACAAATGCTGGAGTTCCACAGTGTTCTCAATGGAAACTGCAGCTTCCCTCAAGAGTTTTTCATGTGTAGAACTATGCTATCAACCAGCCCACTCTCCCATCTGGGCACTGCATGTTGGAGGTACCTTTTCCTCCCATGCGATACCTCACAGATACTTGTCTCTGCTCTCTCACTGGGAAGCTGTTTTCTGAAACAGGCCCAGCAGCTGCTTCTCAGGAAACTGCGACAACCTCATCTCCCAACCATCTAGTCCTTTGTCAAGAGCCTAACTAAGTCTTGGAAAACATAATCTTCAACTCTCCCCCACAGGAAGAATGTCCTCAGGCCTCCTGGACCTAAGCCGTGCTGGCCTTCTCTAAAGGGGAACGAGGCAAAATATCTCATTCTTTCTTATTTGGAAAACACAATTAAGTTCTCCTCCCAGAGGGTTACATGACAGACATACTTAGTAAACCTAATTGCTCCCCCACAGGTAACATGATTTTTTTTTCTTTTCCACTAAAAGCTGGAAACAAATATTAAATTCTAAGTTTGAAAGAAGTTGAAAATCACATTATAACTTTTGGAGATAGACGTTAAAAACAGCAAACAAAAGTACATATTACCAAAAACAAGTACTAAAAATGACTTTGGAGTGTTTTCTTTCAGATAAATGTAATTATGGAATTCAGTTTCTAAGGATGTTTTCTGGATAGAAGTTTCACACAGATTATAACCTTTAAGAGCTCATTTTTATTGTTTCATTCCAATGTCATATGACTGTACTGAGTAAAGTATGTTTTAAGTCACTAGGTGAGTAACCAGGGGCTCATGTGCTGACCATTTCTCAATAGATTTGGAATTTTTACTCTTCATTTTAAAAGGAAAAATCTGTTGAAATCCTGAGAGATCACAATCAAAGAACCAGATCATCCATTATTCTTGTTCCCTTAGGAAATTGTGAGGAGTAATTCTGCTGACCATATTGTTTTGTTCAATTGAGGTGTTTTGGTTTTTTGAGCAGAGAAGTGTCAAGTTGAAATGTTTTTTTTTTTTTTTTTTATCATTTTTAAGGAATCACTCAACCAAATCAAGTAATTGAAAAAATGGCACTCTTTTTATGTGAACCAAAATTTCTTCACATAACCAGAACCAAATGCTAAATTCCATTTAATCAGGCCAGATCAGTTTACATGGAATGAATTACTATCAAAACTATCATTAAAAGTAATAATAATTTGGGGCACCTGGGTGGCTCAGTGGGTTGAGCCTCTGCCTTCGGCTCGGGTCATGATCCCAGGGTCCTGGGATCGAGCCCTGCATCGGACTCTCTGCTCGGCGGGGAGCCTGCTTCCTCCTCTCTCTCTGCCTGCCTCTCTGACTACTTGTGATCTCTCTCTGTCAAATAAATAAATAAAATCTTAAAAAAAAAAGTAATAATAATTTGATTCTGTTATAAAATTTGTAAAGTTGTTGCCCTGTGTTGTATTGCAAAGTTCCACACAAATTTGTGCTGTAATCTTATCGATCACAGTACAAACACAGTTAAAAAGAGAAAACCAATTAAAACTGCAAGAATAAGTACTCTTTAGTCCATGTAACTTTTTCTTTTTATTTTTTGTACTCAGACCAAAAAAAGTTCAGTAAAGAATGGCTCCCAGAGGATACTAGTTGGCCAACATGTTTTGAATTTTGAGGTGCAGATCTTTTCTAGATAACTGTAGACTTGGCTTTAAGGATGTGATATTTATTTTTGTCTTTGCCTCTACTGGTTTTTGCAGCACTTCATCCATAGTCCATTACATTTAATGATTCCCACATCTATGTGTGGAATTCATGATTGAAGGTAAAGATAAACCAAATACGCTCCTCATCCACAGTTTGTCTTCTTATATAAAAATTTATTTCCTGGCAGTATGCTTATATATTGAGAAATATTTTAATGAATAGTTTCCATATATTTGTACTAAAAGTTGAGAATA
Source organism: Mustela erminea (assembly GCF_009829155.1). Lineage (NCBI taxonomy): Eukaryota > Metazoa > Chordata > Mammalia > Carnivora > Mustelidae > Mustela > Mustela erminea. The sequence continues at coordinate 80,972,725 of NC_045615.1, forward strand.
TGTTTTAAGATATAGCTTTTCCCTAAATTATCTACATCGCTTTACAGTTTGGAATTTATTTTTTTTTTTTTTTTATTTCCAGCATAACAGTATTCATTATTTTTGCACCACACCCCGTGCTCCATGCAATCCGTGCCCTCTATAATACCCACCACCTGGTACCCCAACCTCCCACCCCCCGTCCCTTCAAAACCCTCAGATTGTTTTTCAGAGTCCATAGTCTCTCATGGTTCACCTCCCCTTCCAATTTCCCCCAACTCCCTTCTCATTGTCCATTAATAAAAGTATTTGAAAACTATTCATTATAAGCAGATACCTTTTAAAGTCTGCAATATTAGAAATTGTAAAGGGAACATGTTCTATGTGACTCTGGGGTTCAAGCTCCTAATTCACAGTGACATATGTCTCAGTGAATTCACCAACAGCCAATAGCTGGTTAACAGTTCCTTTAACTGTGCTTGGAGATGTTTGGGAACTCTATACAGGAAGAAGCTGTTAAGTTACCCAGTGCAGCTGTGGCATGAAATTAAATACAAGTCTATCACCTTTACTACCCAACTCCAAATGCCTATGTGGAGCTCATATCTTCTCTAGAACTTTGATGAATTTGTCAATAATAGTTTTGGGCATCCAGAGACAATAATTTACACAGATGTTGATATTCTCTTAAGAGATATTATTAGCAATATCATTATGGAAGTTTGTTTTGTGGACAGTAATTGTGAAATTGGTAAGAGAGGGAAAACAAAATAGATGCTCTATGGTGACTGTGGCAAAGTTGCCTTTTGAGGACCCCCTTGTTAGGTATCCTTTATATGGAGACTTCATAGAGGAGGATTCCATGAATACTCTATCTAAATCAAGTGGATCCATGGGGCATCTGGGTGGCTCAGTCATTAAGCGTCTGCCTTCAGCTCATGTCATGATCTCAGGGTCTGGGGATCAAGTCCCACATCTTGATCCTTGCTCAGCGGGAAGTCTGCTTCTCTCTCTCCCACTCCCTCTGCTTGTGTTCCCTCTATTGCTGTGTCTCTCTCTGTCAAATAAATAAATAAAATCTTTAATAAATAAATAAATAAATAAATCAAGTGGATCCAGTAATATAAAAGGTTACAATATTTTGAATTTGTTTCTATATATCAGGAAGATATGGTAGACACATATAACCTACTGCTATGTAAATATGAGATGATCTCCCATATGTAACTTAAATTTTTTAAAGGAACAATTTTATCATTTTTCCAACTACACACATGCCATCTATATGGATCTCTTTGTCAGTTTATCTAAGACCTTGGTAGAGTGATCAGTATTGGATTGAATAAATACTGGTTTGTATCCCACATGTGTCTGATTCAATTTTCAGAAACCTCTCAGGTCAACCCCTTCTAGACTAATCTTCCCCTAGAATGTCACAGGCATGACACTAGTATCTGGTCTATATTTTCACCTCTATCATGTCCTTAGTACATAGAATCAAACTGGGCACAGAGTAAGTACTAATTATTTTTTGAATAAGTGAATTTTCTTTGACCTTAAATGGTCCATAGTATATTTCAGTACAAAGAAAGATAACCCTGTCTCTGTAATTGTTACCCCTCACTCACAAGATCTTGTCGTCCTATCTACTTAGCCATTTATTCCCATATCATCATACTCTTAAACTACATTTCCAAACCCTCTATTTCCAACATCTGTTACCCATATACTACCTCTTAACCTTGGAATTTATTTCTACCTACAATTTGTAGACTTGGGAATGGTCTTCTCAGTCCACCTTTTCCCGTTTTTTCCTGTCCTTCGGGCCCCTAGGATCATTTACCTCCCACCTCCTTCTGATCCACCCTGTCTGCCATTTTACATCATCTGTTCTCTGCTCCCTCACCCTTTTGAAAAACTCCAACCCCCCTTAAATTCACAACTTGATTCAAGATTTTGAATGTGCTAAGAATTAAAAGATTTGGGGCACTTGGGTGGCTCAGTGGGTTAAAGCCTCTGCCTTAGGCTAAGGTCATGATCCCAGGGTCCTGGGATCGAGCCCCACATCAGGCTCTCTGTTCAGCAGGGATCCTGCTTCCCTTCCTCTCTCTCTGCCTGCCTCTGTGCCTACTTGTGATCTCTGTCTGTCAGATAAATAAAATCTTAAAAAAAAAAAAGAATTAAAAGACATGTAACATGTTGATTGGGTATCTTTAAATTATTCATCTTGGAAGCTCTATGTTCTCCCTACATGTTTCTTTCCAAATAAGTATAACTCATTTAACCTAATTTCAAATCTTACTGATTGCCTTATAGGAATTAATGGGAACAAAATGACATTATTTCAAATTAGATTCTAAGGAACGTAATAACAGGGGAGGAAAAAGATATTACTGGCTAATTTCAATATTTCTCATAGGTAGAAAAATTAAAAAAAAAAAATCAGCACACCTCCAAAGGCGCGGAGGAGGCAAAGATATTATGTAAAGTTATTAGAATACTTGTAACTGTATTAGCTTGCAAAAAAAGATCTCCAATTCTTCATCTTTCCCACCTACCTTACCACTGTGTTTCTGGGCTCAGCCATATTATTCCCTTTGGTCCATGGGAAATTAATAAATATACTTGGAACTGAGGTTTGAAAATGTACAAGCATATCAAACCTATCTCATTTTACTGTGTTTCACTTTATTATGCTGCATTTTTCTTTTTTCTTTCCTTTCTTTTCTCTTTTTTTTTTTTTTTTAACAAATTGAAGGTTTGTGGTGATCCTGAATCGAACAAGTCTTCTGGTGCCATTTTTCCACTAGCATTTGTTCTGTGTCATATTTTAGTAAATCCTATAATATTTTAAGGTTTTTTCATTATTGTTGTATTTGTTATAGTGATCTGCAATCGGTGGACTTTTATAATTGTTTTAGGGTACAACAAACCATACCATATAAGATGTTGAACTTAACCCATAAATGCTGTGTGTGTCCTGGCTGGTCCATTGACCATATGTTCCCCAGTTTCTCTCCCACTCCTCAGGCCTTCCTATTTCCTGAGTCACAGCAGTATTGAAAGTAGGCCAATATCCCTACAATGGCCTCTAAGTATTCAAGTGAAAGGAATAGTTGCACATCTCTCACATCAAATCAAAAGCTAAAAATGATTAAGCTTAGTGAGGAAGGTATGCTGAAAGCCAAGACAGGCCAAAAACAAAGCTTCTTGTGCCAAACAGTTATCCAAGCTGTGAATGCAAAGAAAAAGTTCTTTAAGAAAATGGAAAGAGCTACTCCAGTGAACACACAAATGATAAGAAAGCAAAACAGCATACTGTCGATATGAAGAAAGTTTCAGTGGCCTGGATTGAAGATCAAACAAGACACAATGTTCCCTTAAACCAGTGCCTAATCCAAAGCAGGACCCTAACTCTATTCATTTCTATGAAGGCTGAGAGATGAGGAAGTTGCAGAAGAAAGATCTGAAACTAGCAGAGGTTGGTTCATCAGGTTTAAGAAAATAAACCATCTCTCTAACATGAAAGTCCAAGGTGAAGCAGCAAGTGCTGAGGTAGAAGCTGCCGCAAGTTCTACAGAAGATCTGGCTCACTTCACTAATGAAGCTGGATACACTGAAGAGCAAATTTCCAATACAGATGAAATGATCTTCTGTTGGAAGAAGATGCCATCAAGGATTTTTATTTTCTTTTTTTCATAGTTAGAGAGAAGAAGTCAGTACCTGACTTCCAAGCTTCAAAGGACAGACTAATTCTTATTAGAAGCTCAGGCAGTTGGTGAGTTTAAGATGATGCCAGGGCTCACTTAATATTCTGAATATCTTAGGGCCCTTAAAATTTATGCTAAATGTACACCATCTTTATCAATGAAACATAAGTATTAACTTTCAAGTTTTATTATTTAAGAAATACACTTTGTAAGGTAGTTTCTTTTGATGGATCATGGCAAAATAAATGGAAAAACTTATGGAAAGGATTTGCCATTCTAGATGCCCTTAAGATCACTCATGATTCATGGGAAAAAGTCAAAATAACAATAGCGACAGGAGTTTAGAAGAAGTTGCTTCCAGTCCTCTGGATGACTTTGAAGGGTTCAGGATTTGAGTGAAGGAAGAAACTGCAGGTGTGGTGGAATAGCAAAAAATAAATAAATAAATATAACCCTAGAATTAGAAGTAGAGCCTGAAGATGTGACTGACCTGTTGCAATCTCATAATAAAACTTGAACAAATGAGGAATTGCTTTTTGTGGATGAGCAAAGAAGTGATTTCTCGAGATGGAATCTACTCCTGGTGCAAATGCTATGAAGATTATTGAAATAACAAAGGATTTATAGTATTACATAAACTTGGTTAAAGAAGCCATAGTAGGGTTTGAGAGGATTGAATCTGATTTTGAAAGTTCTACTGTGGATAAAATAATACCAAACAGCATCACATGCTACAAAGAATCATTGGTGAAAGAATGTCAGCAGATACAGCAAACTTCATTCTTGTCTTATTTTAAGAAATTCCCTCAGCCACCCCAGCCTTCATCCACCACCCTGATCAGTCAGAAGCCATCAATATCAGTGCAAGACTTCCCACTAGCAAAAAGATTACAACTTGCTGAAGGTTCAGATAATGGTTAGCATTTTCTAGTAAGAACACATTTTTCTTTTCTTTTTTTTTACAATTAAATATATACTTTAAAAAAAATTTTTTTAGATCTAATGTTATTGCCCACTTAAACTATAGCATAAACATAACTTCTATATGCACAGGGAAATAAAAATACTCATTTGGCTCATTTTATTCCAACATTCGCTTTGTTGAAGGGGTCTAGAATCTAACCTACAATATCTCCTAGGTGTTGCTTCTTAGTTTCTGGAAACTCTGCCTTTGCAGTATGATGTCTGGTTTCACCTGCAAGAGGAATGTAAGATACAAAAGGAACAGAGCTAAGCTATTGCAGCTAAAAGCCAGTATAGCCCCAGATGTGCAAGCAGGTCTAGGTTAAATGAGAATAACCACAGAGCTGAAATCACTGACTCAAACCCTAATGAAATAAGTTGATGTTCGTTGTTTTAAACATTGATTTTCAGGTGACTTTTTAAAAATTCAGTACAAAGGTGGAAATATAACCAATACTGTAAACATTAAAAAAATGTAAACCTTTATAATTGCTAAAAGGTACAGTGATGCACACTCACAGAAAGAGAATGTATAAAACCAGCTACATGTTGAAAATCTATATGAGTGTGTAGAACACAACATAAAAGAACTGAGACCAAATTTTGAATTCATATAGGTGGTTGTGCAACAGCTTAAATTACCTATTGATAGAAAAAAAGAATTTACAATTCCCTAACAAAGTAAAATTCAATACCCCGTGCTATATTCACAAGATAGACATAAAACAAATATTCTGAAGGGGTTAAAAAGTAAAGAATGAGCAAATGTTATGCCGGGCAAATATGAATAAAAAGAAAGCAGACTGATAATTGGCAGGTAGAATTTAGACCAAAACAACTTGAAAAGAGGAACAAAAAAGGGACACTTTATAAGGTCATGGATAAAATTCAAAATGAAGATATAGCATATATAAATATCTGTGCAGCCAATAATTCAACATTACTTTTAATACAAGCCAAAATAAATTTGTGAGAAAACAGCAGTAAAAAATAATAAATCGAAATATTGGCTCTTTAGAAACTTTTTTTTTTTTTTTTTAATGACTGTTAAAAAACATAGCTAGCTAACTCAGTTAAAAGGGATAGCTGAGGGGTTGGGGTGGAGGTGGGGGAAAAAGGACAATGTACAAAGTTAGAAATAACAGGGATAAAATAATCATCAGAATATAGGAATTTTATAAACAATAATTAAGAGACTTAGTCTGCACAATTTTATATGCAAATTAATTTTTAAAAATCTGTTTTTCTCTCTTAAAAGAGAGAGAGAAAGAGATCAATTACCAATGAAGAAGTAATGTATGCCATAAAAAAGACTGGGTATTTATTCATTCTAGTTGCTGACTGAAGTGTTCTTTGTAGGTCAGCGAGGTTAAATTGGTTGATACTTGTTCAAATATTCTGCAACTTGTTAATATCTTCATAAACAATCTTAGGGTCTCCTATTTCCTCTTTAAGTCTGTCATATTTACTATGTATGTTTCAAAACTCTAGTGTTGTATACACAATGGTTTTGAACTCATATTTTTCTGTAGAATTAGCTCTTTTATCATTTTGAAATGTCTCTTTTTCTCTAGTATTACCCGTTGTATTATAACAAACATATAATAGCTGTCTTTTGGTTTGTGTATGCATAGTATAAATTATTTTATTCTTTTGATCCTTTGTGCATTCTTGTATGTCAAGTGTGTCTCTAGTGAACAACATATCCAGTTAAGCAAATGTTGAATTTTAATTCAATACTTGTCTATTTGTAAGTATCATAAATTTTGGTATGTTTGTGTTAAATAGTACATATTGCTATTTGTCCCATGTGTTCTTCATTTCTTTTTCTTTTCATGCATTTTTAGATTATTCAAGCTTTGAAAATTTTATATTTGGATTTTTAGTTGTATATTCTTCTACAGTTCTTTCAGTGTTTCTCAAAGATGACAATGTACAGCCTCGATTTCTATTATTATTTTTTTAAGTTTTATTCATGGTTAAGAGATAGCTAATATAGTTCCATGTGTTCCAGCTAAACTTCAGACCAGAAGAAGAGAAAGGATCACACCAACCATTAGTCTCTTTTTATTTTTGTGGGAGCTTTATTGAAAAATATTTGATATAAAATAAATGTTATTTATTTGGAGTATACAATTTGATAAGTTTTTATTTATGTATACATGTATCCATGTATCCATGAAACTACTACTACAGTTGAGATAGTAAATATACTTATCTCCACCCAAATTCCCTTTTGCACCTTTGTAATCTTTTCTTCTTGCTCATCCATCAATGCCCAGATGATCATTGATCTTTCTGTCATTGTAGATGAATTTATATTTCTAGAAATGTATGTAAACAAAAATACACTGTATGTGTTATTATTAATTTTTGGACTGGCTCCTTCATTCTGCATATTGATTTTGAGAAAAATCTAAGTTGTTCCATAATTTAATAGCTCATTCCTCTTTATTACTGAATAGTATTTCAGTGCATTATATACCACAATTCATTTATTCACTCATCATTGATAGACATATGGATTGTTTCTAGTTTTTGATTATTACATATCAAGCCTCTAGAGACATTCAGGTACAACTCTTTATATGGGCACATGCTTTTCTTTATCTTTAGAAAATACTTAAGAATGGTTAATCATATAGAGAGCATGTTTAATGTTTTTACATGAAATTTAAAAATATGCAAAACAAATCAATGACAGAAGTGAGAATAACAGCTAATTTAGCGGTACCTTAATTGGAAAGAAAGAAAGAGCCTGCTTGCATGCTAGAAATGTTTATATCTTGATCTGGACAGTATTTAAATAGATTAATACCTGTGTACAATCTGCCAATCTGTATATTTAAGATTTGTGCCCCTTACTATAAGTTAAACATCATTTTAAAAACAGTAGTAATAATAAAAACAAAATCTGCCAAAAATATTTATGAGATGGTTGGGGAAATTTGAATATATAGAGAATATTTAAGGATATTAATGAATAATAAATAATATCCTAGATATAATAGGAGTATTTCCAATTTTACATCAAGCATCCATATCTTTAGAGATGCATTTTGAAGTACTGATGAAAAGATACAAGGTTTGAGATCCATTTAAAATAAAACAGTGGGGGTACCTGGGTGGCTCAGTCTTTAAGTCTCTGCCTTGGGCTCTGATCATGATCCTCCGGTCCAGGGATCAAGCCCCACATTGGGCTCCCTGCTCAGTAGGGAATCTTCTTCTTTCTCTCCCACTCGCCCTGCTTGTGTTCCCTCTCTTGCTGTGTCTGTTCTTGTCAAACAAATAAATAAAATGGAGCACTGGGTGTGGTGAAAAAATAATGAATACTGTTTTTCTGAAAATAAATAAATCAATTTAATAAAAAAAAACAAAAAAACAAATAAATAAAATCTTTTTAAAAATAAAATAAATCAGTGGGTATTGGTATAAATCAAACATGATTGGTCATATTTGATAATAGTTGAATTTGAATGATGAACACATTGGATATTATTCTCTCTACTTATGCATACTTGAATGTTTAATAATAAATGTGTGTTTTTAAAGGAATTGTTTAGTTCAGATTTCCATACTCATAATATTAACTTCTGGGCTTTTTCCCAAAATGAATTGGTAGTGTCTCTCAATCCTCCATGCTGTGCCTCTCTCACTAATAGTAGTAACAGCTGTTACTTATTGAGTGTTAGCAATCACTAGGCTCTGAAATAATTGTTTTATATATCTGATTGTTCATATATATATATATATATATATATACATACATATATATATAGACACCCACACACACACACATAAAAGCAAAATAGATAAATTGATACATAAATGAATTAAATTCTTTCTAATCAGCTAAAAAGAACCAGCCTTCGCTTTTTATTTTTTAATTTATTTTCTTTGAATCTTGACAGGGTTGAAATAATGGGATTAAGAAAATGTATTAAAAGCATTCACAAGCTATTTGATTGATTTTGTTCTCAAAGTTAGAGCTTACTGCCAGAAAAGACTGGAAAGGGTGAGAGAGAAGGGTAGGATAAACCATAGCCTGCAGTTGTCAGTGGGTTCTAGGCAGAGAATTATAGAGTCTAGGAGAGAAATGGGGATTGGGACCAACCAGTCTGCTAGGCTACATGATAAGCAGTGGGGAAATGTTCCAAAAGAATTTTGTCCTGTGCCATGAAAGAAACCTCTTCTTAGCTTTTTTCAACCCTCCAGTCAAATTTTTTAATTTGTCTTTAAAAAGAAAGTCAGGAGCAATCAGCTACAAACTATATTTCTTTATATGTCCAAGCAAGTATGTTAAAGTCTGAGAAGTCCTGAGAAAGCAACGTTCAACAAGTATTTTTTTAAGCCAGTCCAGAATTGTTTGGTCACCTCTCTCTGCCCACACAGGCTCACTTTTTGGCCTCTATGATCACCATCTTCTAAGTATACTGCCTGGAACAATGTTTAGAAGGGCTTCCTTGGATTTACAATCAAATTAATATATACCTTAGTTCAAAATCTCTCTTCTCTCTTCCATTTATTGTCAGGGTTTTGCCTGATTTTTGCCTCCTCTGAATCAGGGCTCAGCCTGGGACCTTCCAATCTCTACTTATAGGACAATATTCACTCTGGTATCCTTTTTTTTTTTTTTTTTTCTCTTCTTCAGAACAACTCAGCAAAATAAAATTCTAGGTAATTGTTGGACAACACTGTTTCACACATACATCAAACAGGACAGTAAATAAATAAATAAAATGAACAGCAACTTCATAGACAAAAAAAAAGGGGAAAAAAAGAAACCTTTTATCTTTGATCTTTGCCCTTTTTAACCTTCTCATACAAGCCAACTGTACTTACAGTACAGATAAGTACATACACAAAAAAAGTTACTGGAATGCTTGGAATAAGATTGCTTTGCTTTTGTGATTTTTATAAGGTTTTTTTTGTTGTTGTTTTGTTTTGTTTTCCTTCTTTGAGGTTATAATGAACATGGTCACACCACAAGTCAGGTCAGAAGTAGGACAGCAAATTCTTCAAAGGCTGATTTGGTCATCAGAGATCATTAAAAATGGCTGACCCTTAATAATATGTACAAAAACATAAAATGTAAATAAAAAATACAGACAAAAGTACTTTTAAGAGAAAAAGCAGGGCCTTGGAAGTTTCTTCCTCTGCTTTGCAAATTCCCATAGTGGCTTTGGCTGGTTGGTGAAGAGCATGTGTCATTCACCATGGAGCTGCCCACATTGGGATTCTTCACTTTTAAATGACCTCATTTAGATTCTGAAATGGGAAGTAGAGGGTGAATAGGTCATAGAGGCCTTTTTGTTGTTGTTAAGTTTAAATTTTTCCTTTCTTTCTGGCTAGCCATCCTCTTTGGTCTTCTGCTTCTTGGAAGTGACATTATCATTCTCATCATCTTCAGCTGCCCCTGTGCCCTGAACTGCCTCAGCCTCCTCCTCTCCATCTCCAGCCTCTTCCTCACCAGTGTCTTCCTCCTCTTCCCCTCCTCCTCTCTCCCTTCTTCCTCTTCTTCATGCACTTTATTGTTGGCCTCCAGCTCCCTATTTTCCTCATTAGCATTCCCATTAGAAGATGTGTCTCTTCCATTCTCTGCCTCCTGGACAACTCCCTTCTCCTTTAAGTGTTTTTCTTCCCCACATTGCCCGTCTGGCTACCCACATGAACAGACGTCCAGGCGTGGACAGGAGCATCTTGGCCTTGGTCTGCTAACCACCCAGGGCACCTCTCAGCCCCTTTCCTCCGGTGGCAAACTCCTCTGACATATTTACCCATCATAATTTCAAATGTAATATTTTATTTTCTTAATTTTATTTTGTGAGTTCCCATTCTGAAATCCTATGTATTTCTGTTTTGTGAAAAAATGTTTCTCCATAGAAGAAAAGTGAAGCTGGAGGAGAATGTCCCTGGCAGTAATATTTCTAAGAGAGAGTAAGTAGACTTCTCCTTCTAATAGAATAAAAAATGTGCTACTACAACTAGATTTATAACTCAATTAATTGTGGGTGTGTCATGCCCTAGATTCCTTTGGGAAATTATTTTTAAATAGTAGTAAGAAAGATGATACGGAGTACTCCATAGAAAGACAACCTGATCTAAGTATTTGGTGACAAAGGTCCATAGTCATAGGAACCATGCTGATGTTTTCATAGTTGAGGGTAATGGTTGTTCTGTAGGCTGAACTTGCCTGGATATTTCACTTAGGTCATTTTTGACAAGATCTCATGGAAAGATATAATAATGGGAAGAATATATAGAATGAACATACTTTTCTAAACTGGAAAAGGCCAGCAAACTGCCTCTGAAGAAGTCCTTAAGAACAACAGCAACAACCACAAATGGAGAAAAAAAAAGATGTTGGTACTCCAAAAAAAACTGACTCATTCATTTACATTTTATTTGCTACCTTGTGTTAGTATTTATATTTTTGTACATGGTTTTGGCGTTTTCCTAAACCATAATGGCCTAAGAACAAGAATAATGTCTGATAAGGTTTTGCATCCGCTGAATTACCTAAGTCAGGGAAGAAACAGTAAATCTTGAAACACATAGTTAGTGACTGGAAGAATGAAGATGAGTGTCAAAAGTCAAGATAAAGCAACTGGGTTAATATGTACCTAATCGGCAGGGAATTGCAAGACATAAATCAGGCAAAAAGTGTACTAAAAATAATCTGATCAAGATCCTAATAGATGGGAAAATGAAAAGGCATTAAAAAAAAAAAGTCTTAAGATTTGAACATAAAAGAAACAATAGTAACTGGTGAAGTTATGTATAAACTCTCTCTCTCTATATATATATATACACACACACACATATATATATAATATATATTCTTGTTTGGGATCAGAATGACATAATAGGGAGAAATAGATGAATAGGAAATGGGAGAAAATAGATGGTTATTCAAGAACTTTTATCATAGAGGTACCTGGGTGACTCAGTCAGTTAAGCAATCGACTCTTGATTTTGGCTCAGGTTATGATCTGGGCATCCTGGAATCAGCCTCGCATGGGGCTCTGCCCTCAGAGCAGACTGCTTGTCCTTCTCCCATTCCCTCTACTCCTCCCCGCAACTCCTGCTCTCTCTCTCTCTCTGAAATAAATCAATAAAATATTTTAAAAAAAGAATTTTTTATCAAAAAAAGAGAAAAAACCAATAGGGATAATAAAATTAGATTATTTAAAAAGATCTAGAGAAATTAAGTATGACAATAGATCTTAAATTCTTGGTGCTTAGCATAAGAGAGGAGAAAAATGAGAAGAGTTTGACGTTTTCCTAAGGACAACTTTGATCATTAGAGATATGGATAAAAATCAGAGTTTACTGAAGCTTAAACTTCAGATAATCTATCTCTGAGATTTGATAAGGAGAAAGGTGTAGTTATCAGTTGGAGTAGAAATTTGAGATGTTTAGTCATTTTAATAAACTTTAATCTAAAACCAACATCAACAATCACATTGTATTTTGAGATAATTAAAACCAGCTATTCCCACAAAATTCCTTTTCCATTATCCCATTATGTAATTAACTTTTCCCTTAGGTTAACTTGAAATTCCTAACAATAGAATCATTTCTTCAATTTAGACCAAAAAAGGAAAAAAAAAAACCTGCAGAAATATTTTGAAAACATAATTTACAAGGCACATAATTTAGAAGGGGACAATACTAAGTTTCTGAATTTTCTCCAAATATATTTATGCAAGATACTATTTATTTTATTCACCAATATTTATATGTTAATCACATGTTTCTTTTCCCAAAGATAATTTATTTTGGATGAAGTTGATGTTAAAATTCAAAATGAAAATAGAATAAAATATAATGTGAGTTGAGATCTTTGAGTTATTGATAATTTAAACATGGTTGATCTAGAGATACATTAGAATTGAATATAAGATCATGGTATAAGAAGGATCTGTATTAGATTCAGTGAAAGTCTTACTGGCAACCTTGTATCTATAAACAATTTAATTTTACACTGATATGGCACATTCTGCATCCTGGGAATGATACTGGGTGAGCCTTTTCCTTGCCAACAAACAGCAGAGCTTGGTGACACCACAGCATTTCTGTACTCAATCCGAACTAAGTGTCTGATCACTCAGTCTTGTCTCTTCTAAAATAGTAAATTTCAGTGTACTAGTACTGAACAGAAGTAGAAATTCCATAATTTTAGGAATCAATACAAAAGAAAAAAAATCATAATTCCAGAAAACATTTCAGAATTCCATATTTGTGTTTCATTTGCATTTTAATATGTATACTAGAAATTTCTTCTTAACAATATTTTATCATTCTAATAGTATCACATTGGTATATGCACTTTCTAATGGTTGCCTGAGGTATTAAAATACAACTTTGATTAGTTTCTATATTGTAAATTAATGAAACCATTAATGTTTCTGATTAAAACATGAAAGTTTGAAGAGATATTTGTTATATAAGTTGACTAGTCTTTGGATAGTTTTGTGAAATTAGCCTTTGGATATTTTATAGTCGTTAGAACTTATAAATTTATTTATAAGTTCTTATAAATTTATTTCTTAGAATTAAATACAGGATATCCACAAAAGTTTAATAAATATTAATTATTTTAAATTTTTGTTATTACCAAGATTTAAACCTCTATTTTTTTAATGGTAAGAAAAAATTTAATGATATTTATAAAAACCCTACTTGCATAGTCCAATCTTTAGAAATCATTAGCTAATGTTCTTTTTTTCTCCAAATTTTTATTGAAATTCTTATTAGTAATATGTAGTTTAACATTGGTTTCAGGAGAACCCTCTATTCTTAAAACAAGTTATTAGTATTGGATATTGATGAAATATAACCCTTAGAACATTAAGGAAAACCCAACTTAAGTGAACAGAGCCTTGAGAAACAGAGGCGTGGATTTATGAGTATATTGCTTGCGTTTTCATCTCTGCCCTGTAATCTTCTCGCTGTGGGCGTTAGTCTCTGCTCAGCCTCTTCCCATCAGCCTCAGCAGCTAGACCCTTTCCTGCAGGTCTCAGATGAAAGTTTAACATCCACTTAAATTCATCTTTAGTATGCTGCCGGTGTGTTCAGCTAACCAGTGGACACCTTCATTTTAAAAGTGACCACAAATAAACTGTCTAACATTCAACTGATTTTCTCTCTCCTAGTAACACAAATAAATCTTGCCACTGTTTAAATTTCTTAAAAAAAAAAAAATCCAATATGTATTTTAAAATCTTGCTCCTTCGTACAGACAGCTTTGGAAGTAATGATCTCTGTGATCCATGCATACACCTCATGTGCTAAGAAGGGCAAGTAATTATGGCCTGGCAGGAGATGGGAAGGAAATGAAAGCCTACTCCCAATGAGGTTGACATTGCATTGGATCGTCTACCTGAGGAAAGGAAGGAACAGCAGTTTCCAGGCAAATATTACAACTACAGCTTTGTTTTTAAGAGAACAGCAACAGAATTCATAAAAAATTGCCAAAGGCACTGTTTCCATGGTAAGAATATATATATATATATATATATATATATATATATATATATATATATATATATAATTCCTCCATGGAAGGAGATTCTAAATAAGTAGCCAAAAATTAACAAAATACTATATTTCTATTTTCATAGTATTTAGTGTCAGGGAAGTTCCAGACTGTCACTATTGAGGATTATCTACTTTTTAAATTGTCATTTAATAGCAAAGAAATGCCATTTGTGGGTTTTTAGTTTTAAGAAGATATCTTATAACCAATCCTTCTTCTGAAACACCCTCAGATCCTGAGCCATGTAAATGTTCTAACAGAACATTTCTTCAAATGTTCTTCAAAATAAAGATACAAATATTTATAGCTCATTCCAATATAGACACCCAGATGACAAATATAACTGCATAGTTTTATCTGATTTGAGGAGGCATTTTTCATCCACTGTATGGATATAAGAACACGAATTACTTTGTTTTTAAAAAAAACTAAAAATAATTCCCCTGTATAAAAAAAATCCATATTTGATCTTGCAAATAAATAAAAACTCTGGTACCTAATAACTTAATATTTTCCTTGTCAATCCTGTGGGAAATCATGCAAAGGTTTGGAGATCCTCTTATCCGAAGTAAAGAAATGCCAGGAGTGTCAGAGTCCTCTGATAGCTTATTATAAATGGAGAATCTCAGGTCCCAAATGGGAGAGTTTGAATTAGAATTTGCATTTTGACAAGATCCTCTAGTGAACTGAGTGAACATTAAGTGCCAGAAGCCATAGTGCAGATCATACTGGTGGCAGCAAAAAGAAATCTGGCTTACGAGTAATTAAAAAAATTTGATTAGGTAAGTGCATTTTAAACACAATTGCCGGAAATAAGGCATTTCTTGGAGATGCGTCAGTTAATTCTGGCTCAAGTCTTATTACTTAACTGCTTTCTCAATTTTACCATACTATGTAGCTTGTAAAATATTTCCAATATTATTTGACTTTCATTTTTTTTTCATATTTAGGGTTGGAAAAATTATCCAAAAATTACCTTTATCTACTATATTGTGCTGAAGTCTTATGATGTAAAAACTGTAAAGAACATTCAGAATCTTAGATAAAAGTATTCTTGAATTTACTATTATCCTTCAGTAATTATGTAATTGTACAGCTAGATCATTGTGGAAAGACACTAACTGGGAAAATACAGGTTATCATCTTCCTTATATTTTTACTATGTTCCTCTGACCCTTGGGCTGCAGCCTCTACTCATGGATATACATAATTTCTCAAAAAGATGAAATATGATTATTGCTTTTGCTAATACAATCTTCTAGTTACAGACATGGAGTTACATATTGGTGGGAGAATGAAAAAATGTTTATCTCAAACCCTTCTTCTAGCCTCAATGCACAGTACTGCAATTTCCCACTCTTTGATCAATTCTGTGTAATCCCAAGAAAAAATTGCTTTCTCAGCTTTGGATATCCTAACTTAAAAATCTTGCCCGTCTCTTGCCAGGTCTAAACTATAGTTGGCTTGAGGGTGAGTGACAGGAGAGAGAGGTGACTAATCTCTGCCACCCGTCATTCTGAAGGTTGCAAAACGAACACACTTCCTCTTTGTCAGGGTAGATGGAAAGAATGAGAAAGCTGCAGAAGTATCCATTAGCTCACTATAAAGTTTGTTAATTATGCTCACCTCTATCTTCTGTTTGTGAAGACATTTGATAGCCATTTCTGTTCAGAGCAGTCCCAGTTTTCATTAGTGAGTTTTGCAGCTGCTTGGAGTTTCTGGCAGGCAATACCGTTTAAGCCTGTGTAAGTCTAAAATGTTTTCCCTAACGTTTCAGTTCATATTGAAAACAGACACAGAATCTTGAATGTTTAAAGCAGAATTGTTTCTGGTCAAATTTTCAGTGTCAACACAAAATACTGCAGAAGAAATTACATTGTAGTTTTTGGGGGTTTACTCTTTATTTTTTTGAGGATTTCAAAAATCAAGAGAAAAAACAGAGAAAGAAGGACATGGAAAAAAATAAGAAGAGAAGAAAGAAAAGAAAACCCACTATATATTTTAAGCCAAGTTTCTATGATCAATTTTAAGGAAATAATAATCTATTACCCTTTCCCAAGAACACTAATAGAAATCTAACATTTAAAAAGCTTTTCTTCTTGGAATATGAAACAAACAAACAAAAAAAAAACTATTGCAGAGAAAAGTTAATCCTTATGTGTCATAATTTACTCTCTAGCATTTAAGTAATTCATCAAACAACATTTTAATCACTTTCTTTTACAGAAAAATTGAAGTGTATTGACAAACAAGAGCAGCAAAAGAAATCAATCTTGAAACTACATCACTATTGCTTATATTACTGTATATAGTATTCCATTGTGTATATATACCACATCTTCTTTATATAACTACACTATGATGGAAAGTCTTAATTTTACAATTAATTTTAAGATGGTAAGAATAATTTTTTTCATAAGAAGTTATGTTCATATATATCATACTTCTTAATAAAAATGCTCTGGCAGAAAAGATTCATTTACTAATTATTTAAAGGTCCAGAAGGACATGTTCATGAAACAATAGAAGAGAGGAATCTTACAAACAGGAAAAGAAAAGTTATTGAAGACAAATACAATTTCTAAAAATTTTGTTCTTGAAATTTTTTTGCATTGTTCTCAAAAAAGATCTGTGTTGGTGAAGTTTGTTAAAAAGATATTTTATTATAAAATAATTAATTTTAAAGAATATTAACAATATCCCAAACCATGTAATAAGAGGGTCTCTCATTAGTATCAGAAAATATAGAATCCTCTTTACGTAGGCACTTGAGATTTGAAAATCACAGTTAATCTTTCCTTTTGTTTTGAAAATGTTCTCCTTCTAATTCTGTTTTAATAGAACAATGTAGAAAGCAATTTGGAATACACGGTTTTCCTATTTTTAATAACTATAGAACAACAAATTATTTTTTATGAAAATGTAATGCATATGAAATGACAAGGCAAGTGAACTGACATGGTACAGGTAATATCCAGGTAAACACATGCAAGTGGTCAAACTTACATCTGATGAGTGTGAAGATGATGAAAGACTGGATTCTCCCTGAAGAGTAATGGTCATACATATACTGAGATTCCAGGGCTTAACTATGTGGAAACTGGTGAGGGATGAGAAGCTGGTCAGTAACACTGTGTAAAGCTAGGGACATAAAAAATGTCATATGTAAACAAAAATTTTTTAATTTAAAAAAAAAGTCCTACCTTTAGTAAAAGGGAAACTAGAATATATATATATATATATATATATATATATATATATTTCCCCCCGCCCTAAGATGAGACCAAAAGAAACTGTAACTTTTTTTGTCTGTTGTGTCTGAGTGGAAAACTTGGTCATTGTCATCACCTTCATCATCATCATCATGCACCAGGCTCTAAATTTGTTACCATAGGCCTACTCCCTGATGGACTAGGAGCTCTAGTTTACATTTCCCACCCTGCCACCACCACTTGGAGGCATGAATCCAAACCAAGACATAATATGGTGGTTTTTCTAGGTTTTCAGTGTCCCATGATGCTAGGAAGAAACAAATCTAGAGCTTTCCCGAGGAAAGTATGCTTAATCGTAGCACTTTGGCACTGCAGCAAATTGAGCTCTCAGTGGTTTCTTAGCCCAATCACATGTGAACCAAATTATGATATGAAAAGCAAAATGTAGTAGGCCATCATGAGAAAAAGTCAACAGAAAAAAAAAAAAACTTACTTAAAACATCCGAGAAGAAAGTGGAATTATGAAATCCTAAATCTAAAGTAGATCTATACAAAGCAGTTTAGAAAGATAAAAGTCAATAAACACTGTAAAGTGACAACCAAAATAACCGGGCACAGGAGAAAACTAGTCAAAGAGAACTTCTAGGAAAAAGGGAAAATCCATCAAAAAATGGAAGAAGAAACAAATTGAGATAAAGAAACTGAAGCACTCCATGAAAATCTGCTTTTTGCTCCTTCTCCTGCTTCTATTCCTGCTAAGACCTGCAACCCCACCCCACTTTACACAATGCCTCAGAATGCAAATAGTGTATATCCTCTTTATACAGGACAAGGAGTTAATGGTTTCTTTGGGATAAATAGCATCTAAGGAAGGACCAGGTGAGACTGACTGGATAAAGCCATCACATGCATATTCCAGACCACTGATGCTAGACATCTTGACGCCAAGACCCCCTGGTTCCAAGGAATAACACCTGGGCCCTTGTCTTTGTTCTAACAGTTCCTGGATGCCTGAGAGGACTTGTATACCAGACCACGATCCTCAATAAAAACCCCAGACCCCGAGC
This sequence comes from Mustela erminea, assembly GCF_009829155.1. Lineage (NCBI taxonomy): Eukaryota > Metazoa > Chordata > Mammalia > Carnivora > Mustelidae > Mustela > Mustela erminea. Next base: position 80,991,197 of record NC_045615.1, read on the forward strand.
AAAGACGAGACTCTCTCTCCTTTTCTGAGTCTCCCAGGCAATCTGTCCATACCTGCATTCTCCCTCTACATTCAGTCAACTCTGTTTTCACCACCAGCTGGCTCACATTTTATTTCTATCCTGTGTGCAGCCAGGGACTCTTGGCTGGTCCTGCAGTACTCTCTGTGGGTCCTTGGACACTATCTGCATCAAAATGTCTACAGCTGAATAGAGAGTCAACAACCAAGAAATCAAAGCTGAAAGAATTCCCCAGAATTCAACACAGAAAAGTAAGGAAGTAGGAAACATAAAAGAGGTGTTAAGACATGTAATATTTATGATAAGTTCTACTCTGATACTGTGATGTAATGAGAACCGAATCTTTGGTCTTTGTCCCTGGTTCCTGGCACAGAACTCCCAAAACTTTCATAATTTCCTAAGTGATAGGGGTGACAAGAACATCCTTTGTTATAAAATTTTGATCCTAGTACCACCAGTTTGTGACAAAAGAGCATCTAAGACCCCTGAAATCTTTGAGTGATGAGTGTCTTTTTGTAAGGCAATGGGATGACAGATGGCTGGGGGCCCCCAGGTAGCTTCAAGTCAAGGGCTGGCCAACAGAAAAACCAACTAACTATGTGAATAGAGGTTGGAAATTTTAGTACCCCCTTGATCTCCAGGGAGGAAAGAAGGGCTGAAAATTGAGTTAATCATTAACAGCCAGTTATTTAATCAATCGTACCTAAGTGATGAACCTCCATAAAAATCACAAACAGTGGGGTTTGGAAAGCCTTCAGGTTGATGAACACATCCACACACTAGAAGGGTGTCACACCCCAGCTCTAGGGAGAAAGAAGCTCCCGTACACTCAGGATCCTTCCAGATCTCACCTTTGTACCTCTTCATCTGGTTGTTCCATGTTCTTTATAATTCTTTATAATAACCCAGTAAACATAAATAAGTGTTTCTCTGAATTTTTTGAGCCTTTTTAGAAAATTATCAAACTGGAGGAGAATGGAGAGCCTTAACTTTATAGCCAAGTTGGACAGAAGTGTAAGTCCCTTAGGCACCCATTACTTGCAGCTAGCATCTGAAGTAGGGAGTGGTTTTTGTGAGGCACTGGCCCTAACCTGTGAGTTTATGATAACTCCAGGTAGTTAGTGTCAGAATTGAATTAAATTATAGGATATACAGTTGGTATCTGCAGAGATTAGGGAATTGGTTGGTATGGGAAAAGTACCCTATGTATTTGGTGTCTGAAGAGTTCTGAGGAGAGGTACAGGTTTCTTTCATCTATGTCCATAGCTGGAGTTAAGGAAGAAAAGAAAGAGAATGACAGATAAATAATATTTTCAAAAACAATGGCTGAAAAATTTTCAAAATCAACATTGACTTGAGATAATGAAACATAATATATCTGAAGAATAATAATCCAACAAAATCCATGTTTAAGCTCATCACAGTGAAACTGCAAAATGTCAAAGATAAAGATGTGAAGAGCAGCCTGGAAGAAACAAGAATATATCATGTAAAATGAATGAAATTCATATTGCTAGAAGGCTTTTTCACCAGTAAAAGTGATATCTAGAACTTCAAAATTCTGTGTGAGAATATCCTCTTAAACTTTTGTATCCTAGAAAAACAATCTTTCAAGAATAATTACAAATTTAAAATATGTTGGCATAAACAAAATAGAAAGTTTCCCACCAACAAAACTTCAATAAAGAAACTTGTAAATCATCTACTTCAGGGGGAAGGAAAATGATCCCACAAGGAATATCTACAGTGAGAAACAAATGTTGAAAAAAAAAAAAAAAAAGACATGGGTAGACATGTCTTTTGACCTTGTCTAAATAAATGAATAAATGCATAATTGGTGTGGTTCAAAATACAAGATAAACTAATATCTGGGGCAGCAATATTTCAGCTGGGATTAGAAGTTGAACTGTTCTAAAATCTGTTGTTATTTGTGAGGAGAGTATATGACTAATGAATTTAATGGTTGACTTTGTAAGGTATACTTGACAAAATGCAAATTCATCCATTGGAAAAACATACAGAGTATATGTTTTATAAACTAACAAAAGGATACAAGGCAAGGAGTAAGTAGGGAAACATTGAAAAAAAGTGGGAAAGCACAAAATATCAGAAATATATCAAAGAATATTAAGAATAACAATAGATTTAAATTGATTAAATACGCCATTTTAAAAATTGATATAATATTCAGGAAAAAATAATTCAGATACATGTTATTTATGAGAGACACACCTAAAGTCTAAGAACATGGAGAGTCTGAAAATAAATTGAGGCCTTGGAAATGGTAAAAATACATGGTTTCAAAAATACTAGAAAAATGCTTACAAAAATAAACCTGGGAAGAACTGTGTTAATATCAAACAAAGTTGTTTTTTTTTAAAGATTTTATTTATTTGAGAGAGAGAGAGAGAATGCACATGCAAGAGAGAGAGTGAGAGGAAGCATGAGTGGAGGAGGGACAGGAGAAGCAGGCTCCCCACTGAGCAGGGAGCCCAATGAGGGGCGCTCCATCCCTGAACCCAGGGACCATGACCTTTGATCCCAGGGCCCAGGGATCATGATGTGAGACAAAGGCAGATACTTAACCAACTGAGCCAACCAGCCCCTCACACAAAGTAGACTTTAAGATAAAAAAAAGTAATTAAGAAAAAATAAAGTTATTATAAAGTGATGTATATTAGTAAGGCAATGGTTAATTACAATTTAAAATTTGTGTAGTCAAGTTAAACAGCTTGGAAATATTTGAGAAACCCTCAAGGAGAAATGAAAAAATATTCAGGATCAAAGAGTTACTAATGTTATTAGCTTATTGTATAGTTGCCTTGTAATATGGAAAGTAGACTATCTCAGTTTTTCTCATATTTTAATGTTCATATGAGAACGGACGAGAGATCATTTACAATGCAGATACTGGTGGAGGAGCACTGGTGTGGGGACTGAGATTCTAAATTTCTAGCAAGCTCCAGACTGGTGCTGATGCTGTTTGTTGGTTGACTGTGATTTAATGAGCAAGGACAGAGGAGAGGGGAAATCCTCTTTCAAGGTAGTTTCAAGGAGTCCACTTAATTATTAGTTTTATATCAATACATAGATTCCTGGAGGCTGGCAAAATGCACGGCTGATTGTGTCTTGAAAGAGCAAAGCTGATGGCAAGGAAATCTTGGGGACAAGTGTGCAGATAGATCTGTAAGAATGGGCATAAAGCGTGTTGAGTAAGTGCCACCAAAAAGCACCCGCAGCTGAAGAGCATATAGCAACCGGGTGGAAGATATAATTTACCTGGCAGTTGTCAGCAAGTCTCTGCTCCTGACCACCAGAGAGTTTGCACCAGGGGTCTATGAACAGAGTGGCCACGGAGATGGAGGCTCTGCATGAGCCCAGTCACACAGGACCCCTCAATAAGCTCAAAGTAACTGTTGCCACTTCATTCGGAATAACTAAACTGCCAGGAGCAAAAACGGATGTTGAGCCCTTGATAGAGAACCATCCTACAAGACTAGGTAGCTCCATAACAACAAATGAGATGCATGGGATCTCCTTTACCCTGAGAAGGGGTGGGGAGTGCTGTGTGAACTCACTGGAATTGCCATTTACTCCAGATACAAATTTACTTTCTTTGCCTGTAGTTCTTCTGCCAGCATTACCATACAACACTTTAGGAAAACCCTGATTTGTTGACAGATGATTGATAATTCATAACATCTCCTCAATAGAAAGACATATGATAAAATGGATGCAGCAGTGGGTACATGGACCAAAGATCAGTTAGACTGTTGTGATGGCCTTTGGAAGGTCCAGTTACAACAGGGATTGACAAACATCATCTCTAAAGGGTCATGTGATAAATATTTTAGGCTTCACATGCCACAGGGTCCATGTTGCTCCTACTGATTATCATGAAGAGCAATGATTTCTGCTAGACAAAGAGGACACCGGAGCATGTCACATTACTTCCATTGTCAACAAAAATAGAGAAAGGGTAGCTTCAGCAGCTACAGTTTGATCAAAGGAAGACAATCAAGGGCTCAGACTTCCTTGGGATGAAAGTCTGGGTCACCCCACAGGAATGTGACCTATATTACAGTAAATTTTGGCTAAGAAGAGAAATTATGAATATTAGTTGTGGTCATGTAAACAATTGCAGTTGCAGGAACTAGAGTTTGTTACACTAATCTTCCCGTATTACGTATCTGTGGAGATTACAGCTATTACCATGAATCCTCAGCAATAACAAAAGTGTTATTTAGGTCATGAGTAGATTTGATTGATGCATAAGGTGGACTGCACCAGATGCTTTTGTTTATTCTCAATATCACCTCTGATTTCAGTTCTGGCTATGGTGGATAGTTTTGCATGTGTATTGTTAGTCTCTTTGGGAAAAGTGGCCCATTTAAAAAACATACTACAAAACCCCATTTTTTTGCCGGAGTCCCCTCCACTGTTGTGGCCATTGGTGGAAACTTACTTAGAATGTGTTACAAAACGCTGAGAAATGTGGGGGAGTTAGTACTGCAGGTAATCCTTGCTTCAAGGATACAGAATCTGATGGATATGTGTCCTTACCTTCCAGCCTTTGGGCAGTTCCTTCTCACCAGCTGTATAACTCCCAGGACGTCCAGCAGAATTGTACCCGTATAAGTCACAGTGGTGATTTGGATTATTTATAATTATGTTGACATTCCTGACATCCCTGTATCAGTCTCCCTGAGTCTTCATTCCTACTGTTTAGGCTGATCTCCAAAATAAACTACCTGAATAAACATTTTATCTCAGCTTCTACTAAGTGGAAAATGAAGTTAAGAAAACTAATACAATAAAAATGCCTCTAGTTTAAGATAAAAGAGTTTAAAAAGATAATGAGAAAATACATGAATAAATTTATAACATTAAGTTTGAAAACTTAGGAGAAATTCATTCTTAAAAAAACTGAAATAAGAAGAAATTGACCTCCTGACTAGTTATACAGCTGTCAAAGGATTGGCTTATTCATTAATTTAAAATTCTTCCATGGGAGGAAAACAAAAGCAAAACAGAAACAGCCTGTCTGAGTCTGTCAAAATATTAAGAATATTTTTCGAGAGTCTGTCAAAATATTGAGGTAGAAAGAAAACAGAGAAATGGCATACTTCTTCAATTTGTTAAACAAGTTGGTAAAACCCTGACACCAAAAATGCTAAGTTCTCTTAACCAACTTCTTTAATCAAGTACTTTGATTAGCAATACAACTTTCCATACCAGCCTATTAAAACAGAAAAAAAAAAAATCATGTGCTTATTTCCACAGATTCAGTAAAGCATGAATAATTTTCAACACCTATTTATCATAGAAAGTTGATATAAAACTACAACTTCTTGAACTTATAAACCTAAAGCAAATAATGAAATTTCTGAAAACCTAAAGCAAACAATGATGGAACACTTAAAGTATTATCTTTAAGGTCAGAAATATATGTGACATACACCTTCAATTTATTCAACATAGTACTTTAGGTCTCAGTTAACTTACTAATAGACCCAGAAAAAGATATGAAATAAATTCACATCTACTGTTACCTGCCAAATGGTACACTATTTTTCAAAATCAAGGATTTTATTTTTTCAGTGGTGTGTGTGTGTGTGTGTGTGTGTGCGTGTGTGTATAACTGATAGAAAGGGATGGTGAGTGAAAGGAAAAATATAAGACGTGGGAGAAAGATGTAAACGGGAAATGAAAGCATTTGAGAAGGACATGGTGCTGTCTGTGAGAAATTGTGTTTTCTCATCTCTACCCTGTGCCTTTTCTAGCAAAGCACATCGCCCAGATGCCCTCAGAAATCAAGTTTTGGATACACGTTAAGTTCACTGATGTAAAGTTTGGCAGATGAGAGCGAGACAAGGGCCATCTGTGGCGGCCAGGTCAGGTCAGGGAGAACCAGGTTCCAAGGTGGCAGGCCATGTGTCTAGTGGCAGGCCATGTGTCTAGTGTCCCCAGTGTCAGTTGTGGTCGTGGGAATTGCAAATAGGGCGCCGTGACCTTTAGCTCAATAACCCAATGGTTATCTCCATTTCTGATCCTCCCCAGTCTTGAGTGTCCTTGTGTACGCTTACTTCCCTGGATCTACCTAGAATGGGCATCCACTTCCTGTGCAAAGTCCTGGCTGTTTTAGGGGGAGGAGGGCATCCTGCTGCTGTCTGTTCTAATTTCCCTTCATGTTTCATAGTCGTGGCTGGTCAACTGACCCCCTGAAACAGGGGATCCTTCTTTGCTTAAAGACAGTCTTTCTCACGGTGTCACACATCTATTTATTGCTGCATTCTACATAACCTCTGCGGCTTCCTAAAATCATAACCTCACTGTTCTTATTTAAATGCCATTAAATACAAAGCCCAATTTAGGTAAAAAGGAAAGCAGTCATATCTCAGGCATCGAGTCATCTCTTGGTTTGGTGACATGCCAGACTTCAGCACGTGCTTGCCAACTATTCATCTCTCTGTGTGCCACGACTAATGCGTTTGCCAAACATTCCAGGTGTCAATACTTTACTTATGCTTTGTTGGAAAGGATAAAAAGAAATGCACTGGGAAATATTGCCAATTAAGAGAAATAGCTTTTTTAATGGGGACATATTATTTTCTCCTTAAATTCCACTGGGTACTTAGCTTTCAGATTTTCATATGTTTTACAGATTCAAAGATGATTTTCCAGTTTGGCATGTGCATCGCTTGGCCACATTTAAATATGTGCATAAGAAAATATATTTACTGGACAGATCAGTCTTGGTTTCTGCCATATCGTCATTTCTTTGTGGGAAACCGCTCCCTCCCTACCAAGAGCTGAGGAAAGCCAGAGAGTGGCCCTGTTCAGAGCTTCATAATACACCCCCAAAGCCAAATGTGATAGGTCCACTGTAGGCACCTAACCCAAGGACAGTTAACACAGAAGATGACCAGGGAACTATAAGTTGTCTTATATCGAAAGCTCTACCTGAACAATGATCGTGATGAGTAGCTTGGCCAATCAGATATTCATTCTCAGGCATTTCAACTAATTTTGATCCATTAGCAGCTAGAAAACTGAGGAAATCTACAAAGCCGAGAAATTTGAAGAATTATGCCTGATCATTTTTTTCCCTCAACTTTGTATAATTAGAAAGTGGCTATTAAAACAACTTAAATACAGATTACCAACTTTAAAAAAAAAAAAATCATTTCATCTGAAACAGGCCTAGGATATTGCTCTTGTATTCAGGATTCCCAACACCCCTTACGTTTGGTTCACAACAATCATTGCTCGATCTAAACCGCTTCAACTAATTGGCACAGGATCTTAATTTCATATTCTGAATGCATCATACTTTTTCCACTACTTGTCTAGATGATGCATTGTAGCAGAGCATCATATGTAAAATTGATTAAGCTATGTGCATGTGCAGCGATTAGACGCTGTTTGCACTTATTTAAATATCTGACACAAAATAGATCTATATGCACACACACATGCACAAGAAATGAAGCCTGTTACAACATTGCTTTTGATGTTATCATGTCTTCAAGTCATGTTCACATTTTTGAAACAGTACAAGATATATATCCTATGTATGTCACATTCAAATTAATTACAGGTTAGGACACCATTCGCACTCAAATGGAATAAACTTTATTAAAGTACATACTTCCTTTCTCTGCAAAGTTTGCCTATTCATCTAAGTATAACAACAAAGGGCTATGTGGAAGGCACGGGATTCCAGACTAGGCTGCCAGATCAGTTTAATCAACTCTGGAAGGAAATGGAGTGACAGTTGTCCAAGCTAGATCACACTTACATTCTCATCAAATCAGTTAATCCTGCTCAACCAACTGTTATTGTGAGGAGAAGAAAGGATCCTACCTTCTGGCAGCTTGCAGTACCGTTGAAAAAACAAAAACATGTATGAAGAAGCATAATGCAATACAGGCTACAATAAGAATTAAAATGGAATTACAGACAAATTACAAAGGCAGAACAAGGGAAGGAAAGATTCTTTCTGACCGGTAATAAATGCCAAACGCTTGGAAAACAGGTGACTTGAGTTTGACTTTAAGGATACGGAGGACTTCATTGTTTTCAACTCTGCAAGCAGATTACGTATTTTAACTCCCCTGACGTGCACTATTCCGCCTCTCACTTAACTTTTAGGTTGGCCTCTGTCCTACTACCTTCACGTATGTATTCATAGATAATCCAAAATTTGACAGTATATCAGTTTTGTCCCAAATCTCTCCCATGACACAGATCCCTCCTCGTTTGATAGTTTGTAAATTCCACAGAGTTTTAAGATATTTATACTCTGTTTTCCTCATATTTTTCGTGGTTCACTTCAAGGTTTTGGTAGAAAATATTCTAATTTCCCCCGACTTACTATCAATAAAATGACCCATAACCAATTTAGGCATCGCTTTCATTCCCAAAGCTGGTAAGTTCTTTTTTTTATTCATATTTACTAGATACCCTTGATGTATGTTTTACACATTTTTATTATTGTTGTTGTTAGTTCAGTATACTGTTATGAGTCAAGAATTCTGTACTAATCACAAGACAGCATTCCCTCTTGTGGTGCTCATCTGTGGCAGAAAGGAAAAAGAGTAGTTGCAAAGCAAAAATTTTAGATTATTGCAGCCAATATACTATTCTCAATGATTGGATATTTTAGTCACAGAAGTTACAGACCTGAGTTATTCAGATAATCTCCCAAATGGTAGCAATTTAAAGTAAAGCAAAATGTCACACTTTAGTATGTGCGGAAATAGTCTGTCATTTCTTGTCGAATTTATTAGAATCTGAATAATATCACTAATTCTTCCAAGATATAATGATGCCACTTAGTGCATTATTGGTGCAGTACATCAGGGACTGTCATAGAATTATCTTAAACTATATTGAATTGAATTTTAAATTCAGTTATGCTGTAAGTTTTATCATCATAGACAAAATGCTAATTTTCTTTAACTGTGTTTTGCAATCTTGCTATGAAGGGCCTAAAGCATTGTTTTGTCCCCCTTGGGCATCTTACCTTATTATATTTTTATGGTCTTTCTCACCCATCCTATTTTTATTATTATTAATATCATTTAATATATTCTAAATGGTTACCTAGTGGCTTAATAAATTTTATAAGCCTCCCTGGGCTCCTCATTACTACTAGTGAGGAACTGTTTATAGAAGAATAATATTTATTGATATGTGCTCCAAGTCTAGAAGGCCCCCAACAATGTGCAAAACTAAAAATAAAGAACTCAAAATATTGCAAGCACAAAATAAATTCTTGAACTAAAAAAAGTTTCTCCCATATTTTTTATCAATAATTTCAGTGTTATCCATACACATATATTTTTTTAAAGATTTTATTTATTTGACACAGAGAGAGAGCTCACAAATAGGCAGAGAGGCAGGCAGCGAGAGAGGGGAAAGCAGGTTCTCCACTGAGCAGGGCCTGACATGGGGCTCTATCCCAGGACCCTGAGACCATGACCCAAGCCGAAGGCAGAGGCTTAACCCACTGAGCCACCCAGGCGCCCCTATTCATGCACATTTTTGAAGTGCGTTTCAGTCCACAGCCCGTAGACTAACTGCACTGGGTGGAGAGTTAAAGATCTGATCCTCTGGGGACTATTGGAAATGGCTGTGTGCTAATTTCGACTTGAGCAGATGTGAAATGCTCCTATGATACATAAGATAAATAGAATTTTGACCATAATCTGACCAGCAGATAGAGCCAATGATGCTCCAAACTACCCTGGCATTAGTCCTCCTATTTCTGAGTAGAGCTGAAGCAAATTTTCTCAGCACCAGCCAATTCCTCACGCGAACTCTCTGAGTGGAGACATTTGTTAAATCTGCCACCAGAAGAAGACTGTAAATCAAAAATAAGTGAAGCACTCAATCTATATAGGAAAGGAGAGTATCAAAAAAGAAATAAAGACTAAAATAAAAAAGAAACAAAAAATACAAAAATGACATGATATAAAATGTGTAACATTATGGCTATATATATATAACTTTAAAATAGCATTATATTTATGATACTGAGCTATCACTATATATTTTTGTCAAAAAATGTTTGATTAAAACATTTTTACATTAAATGTTTATATATATTAAAAGAGAAAAAAATAGTTTTCTGTAACAGTTATTTTAGAATTTAGAAAAATTCAAAGGGGATATTTGTCTTTCATTGGAATTGCATATAAAATTATACAATGGGAGATATGATAGGGACCTTAGAGTTCATCTAGACATTTCTGAGGTTTTGAGTGATAAAGACTAGAATTGCATCTCCCAAATCCCAGCCCAATCTTCTTCCTTCACATCGTAATGCTCTTTTGGGAACAAGTATTAAGATAGGTGAGACCAAATTAAATATAGACTTAGAAAGAAAATACATAAACAAGTACGGGTATCTGTTTACACATGTACACATTATATGGTTGCATATTATAGTGATTCTATGTAATTAGTGGTTACAAATTTATAATATTAAATTGACTTCCTAGATATTCTTTCATTCCCTCAAATGTCATTGAAGCCATTGCGTATGTGTGAGTGTCTGTGTAAGTGTTTAGGGGCGTTTATATTGTTTTATCTTAATCACTGGACCTATCAGGTAATAATCATCATATATAAAAGACTCAATTGTCATATAATTCTGATTTTTATTAAATAGAAGTGATAAAACATATATGAGGATATAAATTCAAATACTGAGATCTGTTTCTAAATTGATTATGGTGTTTTGCTTTTTCTTTATTTATAGTTGACTTGTTCTCAATCAGTAATCACAGTAAATTTTTAGTACAAAGAACATGAACTTGACAACAGGAGATAATTCTCCAGCAGTGGTTTCTGCTAGTCATGAAATTTATTTCAAACTGTCAAAACACATTCATATGCACCATTACTGTAAACTTCCAAGGAAGGAAACAACTTTTGACTGTTCTGCTGACATGTCTCATCTGATTTAACTGAATATATCAGAATAACCAAGTCACAAAGTAATATTTATATATTTTGTAGATGTGAAAACTCTTTTATAAAATGGAGAAGTGGCTACACTTATTGAGACTATTCTGGAAATATAAAGGTTGATAATATAAGATTATTATTTTGATCATTGGTGATGATGTATAAAAAGAATATCTTTCTTGCTGAATTCCCTAAAAATCTAACATGTAACATAACAACTTTGTTGTTCCTAAGATTTAACTTCTTTCCAGACTGTGGAACCCAAATTATATTGCATATTTGACCCACTTTCATTTTCTATATTTATCCTTTTCTCTATATTTATCCTTTTCTTCAAAAACAACCCTTGTATTCGAAAAAAAAATAATGTAATTGAAATACATTTGTAAATATATCTTCTCTTCAATGCAATAAAAATTTCAATAAAGGTTTTCTGATTTTCATTTTTCTTTCTACTTTGTAATTCTTTAGTGAGAAAATACGCTTTTTTCTATAATAATCTACTGCATGTTTTTTAATGTAGCTTACAAAACTAAATCATACCTTATTTGTTTAGTTTAAACCATTTTGATCAATAAGTAATGATACTTAGAACAATAGAATCCTTCTTGTTGATTCTCTGAAAAGAACCAAAGTTGAAATACGTATAAATCAGAGAAAAGGGATCCTCCCAGACAGGAAAACTCAGGTAGAGATGGGATTCCCATTTTCTCAGGTAGAAACTCTGTAAGCTTAGAATGTCCCATACTCTGGAAAGGGAATAGACACCAGGAATTTCCTCAGGAATTCTAAAACCAATGGAGATGTCAGTTACTACCCAACTCCTCTCCCCCAAGCCTGGGATTACAAGCCACTGGCAGCAAGATGTTGCTCCTAAGATAGTGTCAAGCTAAGCACTATTATTAAAAGAACAACAACCAAAAAACTCTAACCAGTTTACCTGAGGAAAGCCAAGGCACATATCCTGTGGGTTTGGAGAATTCTTATTTTGTCTTGGGAATTGAGATATGAAGTGGTGAAGGGAAATCTACTTGCTTGCTTCTTGTGATTTATTCTGATACGAAGCTGTTCTTATGCACATAATAGAATTTTCTGTCAGACCTCCCATTCAAGGGAGGGACATGGGCTGTGGATTTACAAAATGAAGCAGAGGAAACACGACCCAAGTAGTGACCTCTAGGGAGAAGGACTTGTGGGAAGGAGGGAAGGGTGAGAGATCATGTGACTCTTTTCATTTGTCATAAGTATGTATTATTTTACAATCAGAATAATAACTCACATTGGAAGAAGTACAGAACAGAATCATGTTATAAAAATGGAATGCAAAACCTTACTTGGTATATACTTTATACTCTGAAACCTGACATTGTAAAATCTTTAGCTCAAAAACAGAATTTCTGACCTAATAGACCCTGAACATAGTTGCATTTTATAAGTGAGTATTACTTTACTGCCCTGTTACGGTTCTAATACAGAAAATGCTGATATGTATTTAGAGCAAATATTTACAGTACTTTAAAAGTAAGTGCATAATTTTCACATGCAGAATGTGCATAATTATGTGGTAATAACTAGCAGAAAGAACATTTCTTGGCAATTAGGGTCTGATAAAAATAACAGTACTACAGTCAGGTTACCTTTGCCAGCAGGCTATTTTTAGTATCCCAGGAAATGTCTCCTCATCAGTAGTGACTGGTATTAGAAATGTTGGCACAGTAACTTAAACAAACACACTTACATTTGTAGTAAGGTTGTATTGAACTAGAAATCCCCTAAAATGAAGTACTTTAAGAAATGTAGGCTGTCCCACCACACCAGCTTTCTCAGCTTCCGCAGGACTGACATTTTGGATCAGAGTTCTTTGTTGGGAGGAGCAGATTTGTGCATTGTTTAACAGTGTCACTGGCCTCTACCCACTAGATGCCAGTAGTTCCCACCAGATTGTGACATCCAAATATGTGTTCTCACATTGGGTGTTGCCAGATGTTCCCTGGGGATAAGTCACCCCAGCTGAGAATCATTGCTCCAGAGCCTTAAAGATATCGTTTTGTTGTCTTTATTAACTTGTGCTCCTTTTTGCCTAGGTCTGAAGTTCTTTTGGACTATAATTTGGAGATTTTAGAGGGTCATTGACATTTTCAGAGCACAAAAAGTCTTCTTAATCTTGGGGCTCTTATAGGCAGCTTCTGAATTTCCATATACTTCCAAAAGACAACTGAGAAAGAATTCACTACCAAGTTTTAGTTGCGGTTGTCATTGATCTCCAAAGAGTTTAAAAGTTAAGTGCCTATGGAGAGAAAGAAAAATATATCTCTGCCTCTCCCCACTGCCCAAGTTATGTATTCAGACCTGTGTGGACCTCAATAATGACTCCCATCTACACTGTTATATAGAAAATCAGGATTCAGTTCTTCATGTATAGGAAAATACTCGAGCAGTACTTTTTTTTTTTTTTTAAGATTTTATTTATTTATTTGACAGACAGAAATCACAAGTAGGCGGCGGCTGGGGTGGGGGTGGGGGAAGCAGGCTCCCTGCTGAGCAGAGAGCCTGATGCGGGGCTGGATCCCAGGACACTGAGATCATGACCTGAGCCGAAGGCAGAGGCTTTAACCCATTGAGCCACTCAGACTCAATCATCAACCTGATGCCCCAGCATCAGGCATTTTTAAAGGAAGTCATATACAAAGAATCGTATCGGTAGTGGTAATCATAGAAATAAACACACATGTCTTATAATACATACATATAATTAGCATTCAAATAATGTTTCTTGTTTTATGTACTTTCCATATACAAACTTATTTATCTCTGATAATAAATCTATAAAGTACTAGTATTTTCCTACTTTACAAATGAGAAAATGGAAGCATAAGAGACTAACCAGAAGCACCAAGGTTCAAATCTAGACATTTTTGGCTCTAGAATCCAATGTGCAATGCATCCTCCATTTGGCCTTTCACTGTGTTATGCTATTTCTCAATAGAAAATATTGAAGCCAAGTATTGTGGAAAAATGCTTTACATGTATTATTTTACTTAGTCTTCACAGGAACTACACAAGGTAAGTATTGTTATTTCTAAGTATTTGCAGATGAGGAAATAAAAGCTCAAGGAATTAACTCCTTCACTAGTAAGAAATTTAGTAAATGGAACTCGTGTCTGCAATCTAGGTCTTGATGACTTCAAAATCACTTAATATCTCTGCATCTTAACTTTTCTCTAAACTTAGGAAATTTGCTTAAATTGCATTTAAGATGTTGTCCAGCTCTAGAGGTCTGCATATTGATATGTTAGCTTGTCCTTCTTAAAATTTCAACTTCCATTTCAGGATAAATTTGCACAACTATATTTCATTTAAAAGTGATTTTTCAGATAAAGCCTAGATATTAGCTTATAAGCTATCATTAATTTTTAAATACTTTCTTACAGCCACTATATTTCACCTTACTAATGGCAGTAGGGAATCTACAATTAGATAGAAAAAAAAAATAGGCCAAAAGACAGAAGATATATAAAATACTGATTAACTCCATTTGTATGAAGAATAGAGTGGACTGGGGCACCTGTGTGGCTCAGCCAGTAAGACTCTGCCTTAGGCTCAGGTCATGATCCCAGGGTCCTGGGATCCAGCCCTACATCAGGCTCCCTGCTCAGCATGAGGCCTGTTTCTCCCTCTCCCATTCCCTCTACTTGTGTTCCCTCCCTTGCTGTGTCTCTCTCTGTCAAATAAATAAATAAAATCTTTAAAAGGAAAAAAAAAAAGAAAAATAAAGTGGACATATGGGGCCTAATAAACATTAGAATGGATTTGCTGGATGTTGGTTGCACAGGTATGTGGATTCCTTTTACTTACCTGTGATAATTTGTTCATCACAAATATTAAGTGATGGTTTTAGTTCATAAAACAACTAGCTAGCATTGTTTATATTAGTGAGGGCAGATAATATTGGGAACCACATGGAATTTTGCAAAAGTAAGATTCAATGCTTGAGAAACACATTTAATATTTTATATCTTTTGCTCTATAATAGGAAGAGGAGATCACCATCAGCTTAAATTACTAATATGAAAATCCTGTGCTTACTGAAAAGCAGAGGGTGTGTGGGACTCAAATGATGAAGACTTGGGATATTATTATATAATAAATGTTAAAGGAAGAGGGAATGCCTAAGCCAAAGAGAATCTTTACCTGCAAATCTACTTGCCAGCAGAGGTGTTCAAAGAAAGGAGTGGGAGCATCAGTATTGGGTGCAAAGAATAACAGGATGTGGGGCACCTGGGTGGCTCAATGGGTTGGGCCTCTGCCTTTGACTCTGGTCATGGTCAAGGGGTCCTGGAATCGAGCCCTGCTTAGCCGGGAGCCTGCTTCCCCACTCTCTCTGCCTGCCTCTCTGCCTACTTGTGATCTATCAAATTAAAAAATAAAATCTTAAAAAAAAAAGAATAACAGGATGTGTGCTTAGTAGAACATTTAAAATCAGTTATAACACTGACTAAAAGGTGGTCCTAACTTATCACCACACATTGGCAATCCCAAATATTGTCAATTATAAAATATCTTCCCCGAAGAAATTTTCTTTAAAGATTTTATTTATGTATTTGAGAGAGACAGCACACACATGCATGCATGCAAGAGTATGGGGAGGGGCAGAGAGAGAGAGAGAGAGAGTGAGAGAGAGGAGCAGGCTCCTTGCTGAGTGTGGAGCCAGAGGCCTGGCTAGATCCCAGGACCCTGGGATCACGACCTGAGCCAAAGGCAGATGCTTAACCAACTGAACCACTCAGGTGCCCCTATCCTAAAGAAATCTTATTAGTCTAAATTATACTTTCCGACTTTTTATAATATGTGTTTCAAAGTAACATGTTTTTATTACTTATCCTTTAAGAAATATTATATACTACGTCAAAGTTAATTTTGAAAATTCTCAATTTTATCATCATCCTGGAATGTACAGACTCAGCTGGACATGCTCCTTTTGAAAATGATTTCTTAAGGCTTCGGAATTGTTGGATATCACCTTCAAATTGTTGGATATCACCAAAACTTGGTCTCAAATCACTGACAGCACTGATTCTTGCTTTTTAAACAGTGATTTTATTTAATAATAGCACAATAATTTATAATTAAGAAACACAAGTTGAGTTACTTCAAAACTGTTATTCTACATGACAACTTGGAGTTTTGATTTGCCTTTAAAGGTTTCAGACATTTGAAAGCTGCTGTTAAGACCCTGGAGAACAAAAACATAAACTGTATTTTAATTTCTGGGATTTATCACGGAATTGGATTTTCGGAAGTCTATGCCAAATTTATCCTTACATTTAAGACTTTTCCTATTTCTATATCTGAGTCTTTATGTAAAAGGAAATGTTCAAATTTGAAATTAATAAAATTACTCTTTTATCCCTGTGACAATAGGTTGACTAATTTGTCTGCACTGTCTACCGAGCCTGACTACGTGAAGAAAATCAATTTTGACAATTAGTGACAAATGTGTAAATGTTAAGCCTAAAAACAGAGCCTGACTGGCTTAGTCAGAAGGGTACGTGACTCTTGTTCTTGGGGTCATGAATTTGAGCCCCATGTTGGGTGTGGAGATTACTTTAAAAAAAAAGTCTAAAAACAGAAAAAAAAAAAGGTAAAAACAGAAGCTGTATGATTTTCTTTCATTAGTGCAGCTAACCAAAATATAAATATAGGTTTTCCCTCTTTTATCAAAACATAAATTAATGTAATTAAAATATATCAATCAAAAGCACATTTTCTCCTTTAATGCTGTAATTTTTTAATTTTTATATAATTCTATATATGACCTTCAGCAAAAGACACTTCTCAATGACTGCATATCCTTTCTGGCAATTATTTATTTTTCATCACTTCCTGATTACTACTAATGTAAGTTTATCATACAAAGTTGGAGGCTTTATTCTGACCCACTCTGGGTGTCAAATACATTAGCTATGTCACTGCTAGAGGAAAAAAAAAAAGCTGATTTCTAATATTTTTGGAGACACCTAATTGGAAAAGAAAAATCTGTAGTCCTTAGCAAATATGCAAAAGATACGTTTATGCTGTAGGAAAGGCACTTTCTTTATCTGGAAAAGTTCAGGAAGAGCCTGTGATCACTTTAGTGAGTCAGTATAGAGGAGATTCATACACAGAGACAAAATTTGGATGAGAATGAAAAAAGAAAAAAAAGAATTTGCACTAAAATGGTCTTCCAACTCCATATTAATTCCTAAGGTTAAGTATTTCTTTTCTGGGACTTTCTCAAGTAAGAGAAAATACAAGAGTGTGTAATATGAAAGGGGCAGCCCTCTTCTCAGGCAGATGTTGCTCTATTTTCCTCTAGTTTCATGAATATAAAACACTTAGGTATGTTTATTTCTCAGAAAAAATATAATGAGACCTCTATTTACATAAGGGTATCTTTAATACCCTTATGTATTATGATATGATTATAATACCCAGTTGTATTATAATCTAAAGTACGGGGTGGGGGAGCGAATTTTGCTTGATTGTTTGGACCAAACAACAATTCCTAGAACAGAATATCTATTTGCTTTAATTGTGGCTTTCCTATTTTGTGTTGCTGCTATACATAACTCACAGACATTTCTACAAACACCAATTCAGTTATATTAACTAATCATGTACTATCTCTAATTTTAGTTTTAGCATTTTTTTTCCCAAACAATTGTATGATTAAGAGTGTAATGTGAGGTCTGAAATTGAGGCCCAATATTGTGTGCTGCCTTGACATGTACTGCAATGCAGAAGGTGTCTTCTGACTTACCCACAAGCTCTCCTCCTCACTTTGTTCCCTCAGCTAATTTTCCATAACTAAGCACTCCTCCCCCTAATCTGAGAGTAATAGCAGGTGTCTGCTCCCTGGCAGCCCCTACAATCATGCAAACAAGCCAATCACTTCCTCCTGCAGGAATCAGGGGGAATACACTACCCTCTTGATACTATAAAACTTGCCTCCTATGGTTCCTGATGGTTCACTCTGTCCTTAGTGCAACTGCCATGTGGCTCTGTGTGAAGCGTGGTGCCCTCCTCTCCTAGGCTCTGAGTTAATGTGACTCATCAAGTGCTCTCTCATCTGCCAGCTGGTAGGTGTCCTGCGTATGAGCCATCTCCATAACCCTAGAATGGGAAACCTATCCTCACAAATGAAATGAATAGGTAATTAAACAAACAAACAAAAACCTACCATAACATTTATTACTATGCATGTCTCCGTTTGAATGGATATTGTGTCATAGACTTTGTAATCTATTTATAGTTTGTTATTCATCATTTTTTAAAAATTTACTCATAAAATCCTTCAAAACATGCCAGTTATTCTCTTAGGTTTTGAAAAATCTACTTTCTCATTGTGGAAATAGTACATATATCCTCCTCAAAAATGGAAACAAGAAAAAATATACAGTCTTCACAGTTTAAAAAACAAAAAAGCTGTATTTGGGTAGCGGTAGCGGTTAGGGAAAAAAATAAGAAAAATAATGTGCCTTTAAGTATTAGTGTACATATCTATTTATATCAACTTATATCTAGTTTGTTATATTCATTTATATCCATTTATTGTATCCATATATTATACCCTTTAAATCTTCATCCATGTTATATCCATTTATATCTAGTGTGTGTATATATCTATTTATATCCATTCCCTTCCTGTTTTTACTTCTTTCATTTGCTTGTATCAACTAAATATTACAGTCACATTTCCTTAACATATTTAGATTACTCCTCTCTAGTCTTATTTTACCCATCTCATGCATTATTCCCTTATTCTATTGGAGATAAGTTCATATGTAATTCACAAAGTATCTGCCAGAAGTATTGAGATATTTTAACTCTACTTTTTAAATAGTAAATACTTTGTTAATAATAAATTGGGATATAATTATATATCTGTAAGTGTGTGTGTGTGTGTGTGTGTGTGTGTATGCGTGCGCCCATATATATGAACATATGTTTGAACTGGTTGTAACTGTTTAATAATCGTGGGTTTTTTGGGGGAATAATTTCTGATTCTTATTTTTCTACATCAGCAATACATTTCACATAAAAAGACAACCCTCAGTAAACTGTGAGTCAATCTGTGTTCTAGACTGAGTGTTACTGGTTTTATTATGTGTGACATGATCAGAGGCAAAATAATTTGTGGCACCTCAGTCATGTGCAATAACCTTCTCACATCAAAAAGCAAATAACCAATTTGACTTTTACTATTACACGGTTCATAAGAATTGTGGTTACTAGACCTGAAGCGGCAAGCAAGCATGAAATGTAATATTGTTTAACACCTGATGTAAAAATTGTTTGTGGGGGAAGGGAGGAAAAAGAAAGAAAAATCTTAAAAGGAAAGGGAGTGGAAAGTTGGTAGAAGGAGAAACCCTGGAGAACTCTCTGAGAAAGTGCGTTGCTGCAGCCCTATATTCTACTGGCGACCGCCTCACTTCCTGGGACATGGAACTGACGAGACAGTAATTAGTAAACTAACCATGGAAACTTGACTAGGCATGGGTTTTCTTCAAAACATAGTGGGGAAGTTTTGATATAAGAAGATCTCTATTGTGGGGAGCCTGGAGAATCTAGAGACACTCTATGTTGATCATGTTTCTGCAAGGGTCATCAATCTCTTCTGACTTGAAAATTAAAAGGCTTGAAATTGCTTAAACTCTTTTAGAAGAATAAGATTTATGATTACCTTACTCACTGAAGGAAGTGCTCAAGACAGAATTAGACTCAGGTGTTTTTAAATGAACTTTAAAGTTTGTAAAGGAATGAAAGTAGTGAAAAACTTTTCTTTTCTAATGGTTGTTAAGTACATGAAAATTATTCAATTTTTTTCCCCCCTAGAAAGATTGGCTGACAAGGTAAAGTGACATCTGTGATGTGACAAGAAACATATTCACATAATTTGGTATATTAGTTAATTTTTAAAATGACAACTCAACAATTACAAATGAAGTTAAGACTTGTTTCCAAGGAAAGTTGTCAATTCTGAAGTAAATTATTTTTGTAACTGTAATCATTCCATGACTGATAAATAAACTAGGTTAGTAAATATAAGTACGAAACTACTCCCAAATTATATATTTTTTTCAATAAATAAGTCATGGACATTTGCTTGAATAAGAGCTAAGCTTAAAATTACATTGTTTTCTATTAAACTGTGAAATGTATATAATTCAGTGAATATTTATTGGCCTACTACTGTTCTCAAGATACAGCTATGTTTGTCAGAGAGCTTCATATTCATAATATTTATAAAATATTCATAAAAATATTCATAAAAATCATAACATAATTACAATTAAAAAACATACATGTTAATTATTGTTAGAAAATATGAATTAATTTATGTGGGATTACGAGGAGGGAAACAGTAGACATACAAAAGAATTTTTACAAACTCTAGAAAGGGTGGTTCATTCAAGCAGCAATTTGGACTTAGCTACAACAGATGTTGTAGTTATGAGTGGGGCAGGGAGAGGGTTGTGACAGGATGACCATGAGGAAAGGGAGGTTAAGTTCCTGGGCTTTGGGTCCATTTTTACAGAAGGATGGGCTTCTTATAAGCTATGAGAAAAAGTTAAGTGTTGAAGAAGTAAGTATAATGGAAGATGATGAGTGCCACCCTGGATGTAATTTTGATCTTTTAAGCGGTAGAAAACTGCTGTAAGCTGGAACCACAGGATCATGTGAAGGACTGATACTCTGAAGAGATTATTTATGACCCATTTTTCCCTGAGTGGGGGATCTCCATCTCGTCTAGAATTTATGTGTGTGTGCACAGAAAACACAGTGATACCTGAGTTTTCTAAACTAGATTCTCCTACCAGGGACTTCTGATGGAAATCTCAGACTTAAAGCCTGTCTTTTTAATATTTTTTCTGGCAAAGATATTTCTATCACTTAAGATGCCCAGTTCATTCATCAAGCTACTTACGGTCAATTTAAATATACAGAGGATTTCATTTAATTTTTACTACTTTTCTTATTATTATTACTATCATTGTTAATTTATTACTGACTCTGTCAATCTACTTTATTATCAGATTAGAATATAGTTGGCCCTTGAACCACGGTGGGGGGCTAGGAATGCCAAACCACACGTAGTCAAAAATCCATGCATAACTTTTGACTCCCCCAAAACGTAACTAGTAATAGTCTACTGTTGACCAATAGCCTTACTAACAGTTGGTGAGCACATATTTCATATGTTAGATATATTATGTACTGTATTTTTAGAATAAAGGAAGCTAGAGGAAATAAAATGTTACTAAGAAAATCATAAGGAAGAAAAAATATTTATAATACTGTACTGTATATATTTTTTAAAAATCTGCTTATATGCACACCCATTTAACTTAAATCTGTGTTGTTCAAGAGTCAACCGTACTTCATTTTAGATTTTAATAACATTAGAGATTATTTTTGCCCCAAACCATGGAGGATGGATGAAGAATTTTCTCCTGGTTTGCTCCATTAAGGCCCTTTATTTTCTCCAAAATAATCAGTTTCTAAAACCTTCCCTCTAGGAATAGCTTTCCACTTCCCACATGAAAGAATTGCTTTGGCAACTCTGAGTTTGGAAGCAAAAATCTTCCTTTTTTTCCTGTTTTCTTTACTCAGTGGAGCCGGAAGTTAATAGATAAGAAAGCCAATAGTAACAGGAGTGTTGATATCTAGATGAGCAATGTCCATAAGAAATAGAATGTTAAATTCAGATGAAACTTTTAATTTTCTAGTAGCCACATAAAAAAGGAAGAAATAGGTGAAATTAACTTTAATAATATATATTTTTAATTTGAGTTAATAAAGAAATTCAATTTCTTTCACCTACCAACCCTACTTATGGTAACCACAAATCTGTTCTTTGTATATATAAGCTTGTTTTATGTTTTTATTTGTTTGTTTGTCTTGTGTTTTTTTTTTGTTGATTTTTTTAAATTCCACATATGAAAGAAGTAATATAGTTTTTGCCTTTCTCTGTCTGATTTATTTTACTTAGCATAATGACCTCAAGGTCCATTGATGTTGCAGATGCCAAGATTTCATTATTTATGGCTGAATATTTCCATGACTGTGTGTGTGTGTGTGTGTGTGTGTGTGTGTGTGTGAATTTATTTAGTGATTCATCCATTGATGTACATTTAGGTTGCAAATGTTGTAAGTGTTTAAGTGTTGGTTGTAAACCAGTATCTTGGCTATTGTCAATAATGCTATGGTGATGTAGGTTAATGTCACGATGAATAAAATTGAGGGATGACTGGGTGGCTCAGTCAATTAAGTGGCTGCCTTTGGCTTAAGTCATGATCTCCAGGTCCTGGGATCAAGCCCCATGTTGGGCTTCCAGCTCAGTGGGGAGTCTGCTTCTCTCTCTGTTTTTGCCTCTCTCCCTGCTCATGCCCTCTCTCTCAAATGAATAAATAAAATCTTTAAGAAATAAAAATTTTAAAAAAAGATTTATAAAAATCTATTACTAATGGTAATAACATATTTTGTTTAACTTTATATATTTAAAATATTTTCATTCACTATGTAATTGATAATAAAAATTATTACTGAGGTAGCTTACATTATCTTGTTCATGCTATCTTTGAAACCAGGTCTATATTTAAATTTATTTCATATCTTATTTCAGATTAGTGCTCAATAGCCACATGTGGCTCATGACCATTGTATCGGACAGGGGAGCTCTAGGTCATTGTTCCTATTTCCTAGCAGAATAAGAAATGGCTGAGCTATAAGTGAATTTTCATTGTATAAGTTCTAGTCTATAATTTCTATAGATTCAATTGCAATAAAAATCCAGCCAATTGTGACCTTTGGAAAAGACTCTAGAAAGATATATCATTAAGATACTAAATACCCTTTTTTTTTCTTGTCTTTTTGTAGAAAAAAACCCAGGATGGCCCAAACTATTCACCTATCATAAAGGAAGGCTGGTGTTTTGCTTTACAGTTTTAGCCAAAGAGGAGATGCTGTGTTAGGGAGAGTTCATACAGGAGGAGAGTTGAAGAAATTCATATACTGAAACCACATCCACCTTTTCTCAATTGGATTTCATACAGGATTATGTTCTTTCTAATCCACTCCTATCATGGGTCCATGCATAGATAATTTCATTTTATTTAGTTAGCCAATCAGTTATTTTCAGTAATATAATAATGATCCATGAATCTATCAACACTCAAGAAATCTAGAGTCTTGACAATAACTTACATGTAAACCATATGGTTCCACCTTTCATCTTCCCGAAGGAAGCACGTGATCTTCACTCTAGCATGATATTGACTCCTATGTTCATAATTCCCTCATTTTATATTTTTAATGTAGTTTTATTGAACCCACCAAAATTTCTAAAAATACATATTTTAGTTATGTCAATATTTTGAATAAGTTATGCTGTGTGCAATGTTATAATTTCACTTTTAACCCTTCACAACTTTATTTATTCACTCTTCCACTGATGCATGCTTACTTTGTAGACTGTCACTGTTGTGCACAGAGCTTCTGCCAATATTTTTGTATCTCTCTTGATGTGTATAATATCAATTATTCCTTTTTGTTCAATAATTCAACACACTTGAACATGTCCCACCATGTGTCACATACATTTGCCTGCAATGTTATCTTTTTTAGCAAAACATATGATTCACAATGCTCTCTTTGACAATGAAGGTCTGCTTAAATTCAGGGCTTCTCAAAAATATGTGGTTTATATGGTTTCACTTACTTGTGGAGCATAAGGAATAACATGGAGGGCATTGGGGAAGGAGAGAAGGGAGTTGGGAGAAATCAGAGTGGGAGATGAACCATGAGAGACTATGAACTCTGAGAAACAAACTGAAGGTTTTGGAGGGGATGTGGATGTGGGGTTGGGTGAGCCTGGTGGTAGGTATTATGCAGGGCATGGATTGCATGGAGCACTGGGTGTGGTGCATAAACAATCGAATCTTGGAACACTGAAAAAAATAAAATAAAGTTAAAAAAATGTGATTTATGATTGTTGACTTTGATAACCTTCAGAGTCCCACAAATTTGTTTAATACTGATAGTGACAAGTGGTTTTTGAACTGTTTTAAACTGTTTTAATAACTTCTTAAGAACAAACTAAAATTTTAGCAAGTAGGAATAAGACTTTTAAAGGTAGTAAATATTATATGTGTCTGAGAGTCTTAGTAATGGTTCTTCTAACTTAATTTTTTTTGAAGACTTTATTTATTTGAGAGAAAAATCACAAGCAGGCAGAGCAGCAGGCAGAGAGAGAGGGGAAGCAGGCTCCCCGCCCAGCGGAGAGCCCAATGCAGGGCTCAGTCCTAGGACCCTGAGATCATGACCTGAGCCAAAGGCAAAGGCTTAACCCACTGAGCCACCCTCAATTAAATCTCTCTCATTTATCTGTTAAGTACTTCCCTAACGTTGGCTTTATTCAGTCTTACACTCTGAGAAACTGAAACTACAACTCCTTTTATCTCACCATTAGATTTTCTTTCAAATCTTCATTCAGCTAATACATTAGTCTCTCAGACTAGTTTTTGCCAAAGTTTGGCTTCCAGATTCTTATTCATAGGCAGGATGGAGTAATCCAAACATCACAAAATTTGGAATGAAAAGACCAGATCTGTGTGACGGTTCTGGGAAAATATCCAAATTTCACACACCATCCATTCCTCCAATCCCAGGCAGAGAATGACCCAGTCAGGGATTTTAGCAATTGTGGTTGGTCAGGGAGTAGTTTTCTCTGGGTCTGCAATTGAGATAAGCATTCTTTCTCAGGGCAATCAGGATGTTGAGATCTAGAGAAAGAGCCACTTCAAAGTCAGTTGAGGAAAATCAAGTAAGGTAAAAATGAAGTTAAGGTGAAAGTAAATTGAGTATAAAGGAAGAAAACTGAAGGAGTACAAATGCAGTGGTGGGTGTGACCCTTTTAGGCATGGATGCAAGTGTTGTAGACCCCTGGTCTAAGCAAGGACCAACAGAAACAGGTCTTAACAAAAAGAATATACTCTTACCATCAACTAATTAAAAACACATTCAGAAGCTAGAGGATAGACTAAAATATTTCTTTCTTTCCCCTCTAAAACTGACTCATTCTGCAATGGCTTTACAAGCTTCTTCCTTTTTGGACTCTTCTTCTACCTTCCTATTCTCCCAAAGTATGACTCTCTATCACCCCCAAGGACCCAGCTCCACCCTCTGGCCACACAGCTAATTCAAGTCTAGGATGACAGACTCCTTCTTTTGGTCCATCCTAGAAAAGAGACTGTAGTTTATAGACATTAGTGTAGATGGACTTCCAGAATGAGATATCAAAATACAAATATATCTTTTCCTGTAATAACAAAAAGAATTCCTTTTCCCATTTAAGTAATAAGTTTTAGTGACAAAACAGATGAACGTGACAAAGAATCTCCTTCTGCCGTATGTGTATTAGTTTGTCTTTAAAGACCTCAAACAAGACAGATATAATTTTTATTCAAATTATACAGCCTCTTGAGCCCCCCATCTGGCTCCCTGCTCAGTGGGGAGTCTGCTTCACCCTTTCCCTCTGCCTCCCCCTACTCCTGCTCTCTCATTTGCTCACTCTCTCTCAAATAAATAAATAAAATGTTTTTAAAAATTTAAGAAATTATACAGCTTCTTTAAATCTTAGTATTAAAATTCAAAAAAGCACTGAATTGTATACACTTATAAATATGAAGTTAAATATCATATTATGTAGATATTGGAAGTAAATGTTAAAAATAACAATGGGGCCTCCTGGGTGGCTCAATGGGTTAAGCTGCTGCCTTTGGCTCAGGTCATGATCTCAGGGTCCTGGGATCCAGCCCAGCATTGGGCTCTCTGCTCAGCAGGGAGCCTGCTTCCCTCTCTCTCTCTCTCTGCCTGCTTCTCTGTCTACTTGTGATCTCTCTCTGTCAAATAAATAAATAAAATCTTTAAAAAAAAACCGTGAAAAGAATTGAAAGTAGTTGTTACTATAAAAAGGGAATATTTGGAAAGAAGTCATGGAGCAAAAGTGCTGTTTTCTTTTTCTTTTTCTGGTTTTTTTTTTTTTTTTAAGATTTTATATATTTTTTTGACAGACAGAGATCACAGGTAGGCAGAGAAAAAGGAAGGGAAGTAGGGTCCCTGCTGAGCAGAGAGCCAGATGTGGGGCTCGATCCCAGGACCCTGGGATTATGACCTGAGCCAAAGGCAGAGGCTTTAACCCACTGAGCCACCCAGGCACCCCTAAAAGTACTGTTTTCATGATTTATAGTTTTTTTTTTAATTATACATTACCAAAAATGAAATTTAAATAAAAATAAGATAATCAATATTTTTGGTAAAATGTGTATGGATGAAACACTATCAGATCTTTACTATAATATTTAAAAAGGAAAAACTGACTTAATAAAACCAATTTGGAATAATTTTACATAGGATACTGTGAAGATTATTTTTCCAGTATCTTACATAAAGATGTGATCATGGATAGATTCAATATTCTTTCTGAAAAATTATTTTTAATGGAAATTTACCAAAATTGGTATAATTCTGAAGAAAATAATTATATATTTAAAGACACAATGAAAACATTTATTGAGTCAAATGAGACACATAAACAGAAGGGAAAATATCTTCTACTTATTTCACGATTGTTTAATGGAGGTGGTATGATTTGAAATGGCTCTCAAGCTGACCTAGAGAAAAACTTCAACATTTTAATATTTATTTATTTGTTTGTTTGTTTGTTTGTTTTGAGAGTGAGAAAGACCTGAGGTGGGGCAGGGGGCAAAGGGAGAGGGAGAGAGAATCTCAAGTAGACTTTCTACTGAGCATGGAGTCTGATGTGGGTCTCTGTCTCATGACCCTGAGATCGTGATCTCAGCCAAAACTAAGAGTGATGCTTAACTTACTCCACCCAGGTACCCTGAAAAGTTCAACATTTTAAACAGAAAACAAACAAACAAAAAAACCAGCATTGGCAAATGCAGAAGCTGGAAAATACAGATTCAAGATGGGAGTTAGATTAGAGATTTTTTGGGGAGTACAGAATTTGTGTCATGAATTGTTGCATGATAAGAGCACAACAGTGGTTAATAGCTGAAATAATATTGTGTGGTTTCTTGAAAATGGGTAATAGTGGGCTCTCATATTATTGTATCACTGCAAAAATCCTGTTATATACTCAGCGTAGGTAATGTCGTCACCTCATTTTAAGAACTAACTTTAGAGGAAAACACTGAAGGTTTCCTTTTGTTATTTCAATAAAGAAGGTTCAGATAAATTATAATAAACATGTTATTCTACAGGCTACTGTTGAAGGAAAGTCTGGCCTTAAGTTTACTGGAGTCTACCCAATCTTCTCCAAAGCCACAGAGTTTATGTCATTCAGAATCAGTTGTGTTAATAAATATACAAAAAGAATGTCATTGGTTTTTAACTTCTAATTTAATGGATTCCAGTTTTGAGTAGAATGTAGTATAATAAGTATAAAAAGTATCAGAACTCAAACAATAAATATCAGGTGTCCATATGAATTAGGTATTGTTAGAGATGGAATAAAAATAGCTGAAAGAGGATTGCCTTAGGTGGTTCAGACAGCTAAGCACCTGCCTCGGCCCAGGTCATGATCCCAGGGTCCTGGGATCAAGTCCTACATCTGGCTCCTTGCACAGCAAGGAGCCTGTTTCTCTCTGCCTGCCACTCCCCCTGCTTGTGCTCTCTTTCTCTCTGACAAATAAATAAATAAAATCTTAAAAAAAAAAAATAGCCAAAAGGGTTATCTTAACAAGCTGCTTAATTTGGAGATTTTTTCCAGAGCAAATTCAACACTCATTAGAAGACAATGATTTTTTTTTTTTTTTTAAACAGGGAAAGAACATGATATCAAGCGAAGAGCACACTATTCTCTATTTGTCTTGATCTGGGCAGAAAAATCAAGTTGTTTTAAAGGAGATACATAATGATTAGCTCATCCAGCCAGAAAAAAATAATGACTTTTTTTATTTTTAATGAGTTCATATTTTAAGTACTATCAGTTGATATTGTGGAAGACCAATACACTGGACATTTAAAGAGGGAATTTTTTTTTCAAGCTAATAAAATAGGAAGAAAATTCATTTTCTTGAGGAAATGAGGAACATCTCAAAGGAAAGGAAAAGGTCCAGGTTATATAGTCAGATACACAAGAGCTTTGTGTATTAGCTTTCATTATAGGATCTTGGAAATTATGTTATGACTGATATAAAACATAATGGTTGTTGTAGTAAGATTTGTCATTAATTTAAACAATTTAATTTTTTTAAACACAAATATACATTTTTAATAATCTTAAACATTTAATTGAATTAATGGTAGCTTATGCAATTAGTAAACCTGTTTAAGTTTAGGGAAAACATAAAACATAAGTTTAGGGAGAATAAAAATGTGACCTTTTATTATATTTACTATCCAATATTATTATGTTAGAGCAAATATAGCTATTTTCTATTAAACCAGAAATACTAAACTAATATTGTTTTTCAAAGATGTACGTAAATTACGTGAATGTGAAGTCTTAAAATCTTTCTGAGTTAGGTACTGTAAGTATTTATTTACTAACATATTGAAAATTTAGAAGTTCAGTTTTCTTATTCTCCAGGTTTTTAAAAAATATTCATTTAATGAAAGCAGTTCTGTATCTCTAAGCCAATCAGAAAAGATCTTCTTTAAGAAATTGTAACTTCGCCTTAGTAATACCATTCTGAGGTAAGAAAATACTACACACTCATACCATGAAAGGTGAAGATCTTCCTGAATTACAAACCTTGAGACAGACACAGATAGAAAGATATTTTATAGCTTTGATTCAAAAATTTCAGTCTAAGTCAAACATAAGAAATACAAACCATACCAGTTCAGATAGTCCCTTCTCAGTGGACATGAAATTCTTAACTGAGTTCAGCCAAAGTAGATGTGTAGACAAATAAAAAATGCTAACAACCCAGATCCTCTGTTATTCTTTACCCAATGGAGACAAGAGCTATATAAACCATTAATCCATTTATAGACATCACAAAATACTCATAATACAACAACACATGAATGAAACTGACACTTGAATTCAAGTGAGTGCTCAAAAATAATCAAAACCAAATTCTTACCATTCTACCAACAGATGAGTGTCTAGAACACAGGGTCAGGAGCTGAACTCACTATTGGATCCCTGGACTGCTATTTAAGAATAGATAGAACACAGAGCGTGTTACTGGGGTGGAGTAAACAGGGACTCAAAGGTAAGGTCCAATACCATCCAAATCATGACACAAAACTGTGAAAGAAAATGGACTGGGTATTTAGAGAGACAATTTTATTCAGGCTATTGCAACAGGAAGAAGTGTCCATTAATGAAGACCATATCAAAGAAAAGCAGAGGGACCTAGGGTTTTATGGAAGGTAAGCAACGGCATAATCAGCTGGTCTTATGGCAGTTACCAGGGAGACAGAGATGTGTCTTACCTGATCATTGGAATGGTATAGAGATGGATTTTATTTCAGAGATTAGGCCTATTTTAGAAAGCTTAGTTGTTTTGTGCAGTCAGCATTTCTAGGAACATGAAAGGGCGGGGATTTCTCTATCATTGCTGTTTTCCAGGAACACAGGCTTCAGATAAAAGTCAACATTGGGACATTGGGGAGGGTATGTGCTTTGGTGAGTGCTGTGAAGTGTGTAAACCTGGTGATTCACAGACCTGTACCCCTGGGGATAAAAATATATGTTTATAAAAAATAAAAAATTTTTTAAAAAGTCAACATTGTTGCTATCTTCTGACAATTGTGAATGGCTGCCCCTAAAAAATATATCTATCTATCTATCTATAGATAGATAGATAGATAGATAGATATCACAAAAAATACAGTAGTGATTTAGAAATCATAGACTCATTTTAACAAAAGATGAACTAGAAAAAAAAATGGAAAGATTTTTGGATAGCTTTGACAATTGGTTTTTTTAGATGTGTTTATTTCTTTATTGATGATTTTTTAATTTCTAATTGTCAATTTTAATTGTCAAAAATAAAGTTTCTATTCCTATTTTCTGACTATATAAATACTCATTGTAGTATATAGGTAACTACAAAAGCATAAAATAAAAAAATAATAAAATATAATCACACGTGTTTCTACCATTCAGTAGTATTGAATAGCAACATTTTCTAGTCATTTTCTATAAAAGCTATAGAACTGTTTCTCTATTACTAACCTTTATGTTACCATTATTACTGTCCTATCAAAAAATAATAAATAGGGGAGCCTGGGTGGCTCATTCAGGTCACGTTCTCTGGGTCCCCTGGGTAGCCCACTAGGGTTTCCTATTTAGCACTAGTCTGCTTGTGCTTCCACCCCTTCTCCTCCCCCTTTCCCTTCTGCATGCACACTGTCTCTTACTTTCTTCTCTAAAATAAATGAATCAATTAAATCTTTAAAAAAATAATAAGCACCACTGTGAAAAGAGTTAAAACCCTTTGTGTCAGTTCCCAAAATTAGAGTTTGAAATGGATTCTACCAAAGGAAATGAACCTCAAAATAATAATAATATATATTTTCCACTTTTCATTGTATAAATTTGATAGTACATAATATAATAAATGTTTTTATTTAATAAGAAAACTCACCTGCAATCCTATAATTCTGTCACCAGCTGATAACCTCAGAGAGGCCCCTCCATCTAACACAGGTCCCTTTCCCTGTGTTCTGTATCACAGCTCCTTATTTATTTCCTTCTTGGCACCTACCAAACTCACTGCCAACATTCGTGTATATTTCTTTCTGTGGTTATTATTCTATTCAAGACATAATTTCTTCTCAAGGAAAGCTTGATAATTAATATTTATAGTGAAAAAAAATTCTTTTCTTTGGATTGTCAAATTAACCAGTACATATGATATATCTAATTTTAACATGTCCCCTGAATAGCAATTTTTATTAAATTTGTGTGATAGCTGATTATTTTGATTTATTTCAATTTTTGGGGGGGTAAGATGGTTTTCTTAAATTGTTGATTTAGCTTTGGATATAATTATTCTTTATCCTTCTGAAAAAAATTAAAATTCAATTTTCTTTATATTTTATTATTTTATACAAATTATAGTTTTCCTTCTGTTCTATCATTTTCTATAATTTTATACAATGGACAAATTATACAATGACTATGGAAAATACTATTACTATTACTATTTTATATTTCATATTACTATTTTATATTACTATTTTATATTTCATTTCCTTTGGCAGAATCCTATTCCAAGCTCTAATTTTGGGAAATGACACAAAAAGTTTTAACTTTTTTTCACAGTGGTGTTTATTACGGTTCTTAAAATTTTCTTTCTTTCTTTCTTTCTTTATTTATTTTAGAAGAGAGAGGGGGAGAGGGCAGGGGAGAGGGACAAGCAGAATACACAGAGTGTGGAGCCCTATGGGGGCTCCCCAGGGACCCAGAGATCATGATCTGAGCCAAAATCAGGTCAGTTGCTTAGCTGACTGAGCCACCCAGATGCCCTTATTTATTATTTTTTTATAGAAAAGTAGTAATGGTAACGTAAAGGTGAGTAATAGAGAAAGAGTTCTATAAATTTTATAGAATTTTATAAAATGAGGCTATTCTATCTTCCTTATCTATCATTGTATATTTCATAATATAAATATTAATTCTGATTCTTACAGCTTTCACTTTTTTTTTAATAGTTTACTAACAACTCTTCCTAGTTTCACCTCTGTTCCTTTTTAGTCATTCTGTTCAAGAAACATTTTGGAATGCTTCCCTCATCTACCACCTCTTTACTTATTTATTTTTTAAGTCACCGTGACTTAAAATGCTTTAGAGGTTTCACTATTTTCTTTGGTTGTCCAAAGCAGATTATTTCAGACTCTTTCTTCCTTGATTATTCAAAATGGTATTCCATGCTTATTAGTCTCCAATATTTCTTCATATATTTGATTCTTATTTTTCTCTTACTCATCACTGAACAAAGATATACATTTAGATTCAGTATTTATTTGTTAAATAATATGCCATTGAGGGTTTGTTTGTTTTTTAAATTTTATTTTGTTTTGTTTTGTTTTTGCCCTTACCTATTCCTGTGGTTTAATTCAAATTCTCTTCTTTAATACACAGTTGGGCAGAAATAATGCCTAATCAGATTTCCAGTGCTAGAAGCCATTACTGCTGGAAAAATTAGGTATCTCCTCCATTCACCAGTCCCCAAGTGCCTGAAGCACAATAGATCAAGTTTCTGGAGAAATATAGACAACATATACATCGTTATACCCAAAGTCCTTGAGTACCTGTGCTGGCTTTATTTAGAGAAGATTTAGACCTTCAGATTCTCCTCCACTAACAGACTCATTTTTAATTTCCATTTCTCCCAAGTTTGTTTAGAAATGGCAGTTATCTATGAATAAATAAAAAGGCACTTTCAGGACTTATATATACAATAATTAGACAGTTACATAATTTTCAGTTTATTGTGGAGCTTGTATCTTTAATTCAGAGAGGAGCCAGTTGGAGGAAGATACGCATTCTCCTTATATATTTCTGTATAGACTTGCACTCCTTCTTTTAGCATAGCATAATGTAACTAGTCAATTGGAATTAATTGAAATTATTTTTATTCACTTTTGTCAGCCTTTCTATTAGACTAATTTTTTTCTAGATTATAAAAATTGATTGTGGGTCCTAATTTCCTTTGTGTATGTGTGTATGTGTGTGTGTGTGTTCTTTCTTTTATTCTGTCTTGGTGGTCACTTTGGCAAGAATTTGGAAAAGAGAACGAGTGAATGCTGGCCAGATGCCATTTTAAACTTGTATTTCCAGGCACTAGGTTTTAAAGCCCAAACCATCTATTGCCAGGTTGTTTTGCCAGGTTTCCCCCTACCATATAACCCAACCAGCAATATGTGAAAGACTGATGTCATTGTTAGTTTTTGCTAATTTCATCTGTGAAATGGTAATTTATCTTAAAATTTTTCCTATGTATGTATAAGTAGACTAGTACAATTAGACATTGTAACAATATTAAAATAGATATTATTTGTGCTTATTACATGTAAAAGATAGTCACTGGTAATGTTAAAGGACACATTTCTTGAGAATTTCTTAGGGGCTTATGCACAGACACTTATTCTCAAAGTTGTTTATAATGTATTATATGAATCCCATAAATAAAATGCAAGGAGAGAATAGAGAAGATAGAGAAATACTTCAACCTGTAGCGAAGACTTCATAACATGGTATCAGATTGAGCATTGGACAAGTGATAGGAAATTAGATGGGTTATGAGGCGCATCCCAAGGAGAAAGTTGGTAGGAGTAACTTTCCAGAGTTGAGATAGTGTAATACATTCTCATGTCTTTAGAATACTGTTTGTATTAAAGAACTATAAAAGATATTTGAAAATATGAAAAGAAAAAGAAAATATGAACCAATAGTGTTTTGGGACCAGATAATTTGTATCAAGGAAATAGTTGGAGATAAATTTGGAAATATACTAGGTAAATTCTGAAAGATATTAACGAAATTTGCACTTTTTGTAGACAATATGTCATGTAAAGAGTTTGACTAAGCTATATAAACAAAACTTTAAAAATATGATTCTGAAATGATTGTAAAGGGTTGGTTTACCTGGGATCAAATGGAAGTAAAGAGGCAATTTAAAGGATATCTTATAACCAAGACATGATGTTAAAAAAAGAAAGTACCTGATTAAATAAACATTGGAGTGAAAAGAAAAAAGTAGGTGTAAGAGTCATTTTTAAGTAAAAAACAGCAAGATATGGAACATAACTGCATGTGTGGAAAATAGTAGAGGGAGCTATTGATTATAATTTTAAGTTTTGAGGCTAGATATCTAAAAGTATGGTAGTATCATTTGCAAAATAAGGATTTTTTAAAAGATTTTTATGTATTTTTTTTGAGAGAGAGAGTGAGCAAGAGCAAGAGTGAGAGAGAGAAAGAGAGAATGAACAAGGGAAAGTGGGGGAAAGGGCAGAGAGGGAGAGGGAGAAGAAGACTCCCCGCTGACAAGAAGCCTGAAGCAACAGGGAGCCTTAAGAGGAGCCCAACATGGGGCTCCATGAGGGACTCAATCCTAGGACGCC
Source organism: Mustela erminea (assembly GCF_009829155.1). Taxonomy (NCBI): domain Eukaryota; kingdom Metazoa; phylum Chordata; class Mammalia; order Carnivora; family Mustelidae; genus Mustela; species Mustela erminea. The sequence continues at coordinate 81,025,343 of NC_045615.1, forward strand.
AGGATCATGACCAGAGCTGAAGACAGACACTTAACTGACTGAGCCATCCAAGAGCCCCAGCAAAAAAAAATTTAAAAGATAAGGTTATGGGCGCCTGGGTGGCTCAGTGGGTTAATCCTCTGCCTTCAGCTCAGGTCATGATCTCGGGGTCTTGGGATGGAGCTCCACATCGGGCTCTCTGCACAGCAGGGAGTCTGCATCCCCCTTTCTCTCTGCCTGCCTCTCTGCCTACTTAGGATCTCTCTCTCTGTTACATGAAGAAATAAAAAATCTTAAAAAAAAAAATACATAAGGTTGTATGAGAAACTGATTTGTGTTTTGTTAATAATATTAGTCAATAATAAATTGATTAATCAATTTATTATTGTAATTAAAAGTAAATCAGTTTTGCTAAATTAAGAAAGCTTCAATGGAAGTGTCTCATTTTTGATGAGTAAATGTGAACATTGATTTAAATGTTTCCTTTACCCATGCTTGGAAAGAAACATCATGATGATGGTGTAACATTTAATGCCATCATTTGTTAGTCATCATAAGCTACCCCTTAAATATCAATATTCTTAATTATACTTCAATTAAGCTAAAAATTAAAATGAAATAAAGCTGCCATTTGTTAAATGACTGGATTGTGGGCATACATATTTGTTTATTAGTCTATGAAACAGATATATTTATATATATATATCTGCTGTGTTGTCATTCAAAAATATGTAAAGTGAAATGAAATTTGATTCAAGATAGAAAGAATAATTTCTTATTCTCAGATCCCAAGAAATGCTAGGATCTATACTCCATGTTAATTATTTCAGTGAGAAAAGTAAAATTAAACAGGCCACTCTTTTAACACCATGTTCTATTATAGTAAATAGAATTATCTGCAACATTTCCCAGTTTCTTTTTTCTTCTCTGACTTTTCCATCTGTTATTTTTTATGTTTCACACCTGCTGAGTCTGTGGAAACTAGAGAAATTAACTTTTTTTCTGCAAATATGCATATTTATGCATTGCTTTGTTCAGAAACTGATAAAAATTGATCATGTTGTTGGAGATTTTATATCGTCACTAATTTGTGGATAAGAGAAACTAACTCAATAATATAAAACATAAATAAATAAATAAAACAAGTTACTCATCTAGACTAGAAGAAGATAACAGTTGGTACTGACTTTAGTATGTGTATATTAATTCATTCATTTTATAAATTTTTGTTATAGGTAATATGGGCAAAATATGCCTTTATAAATTATTTATAAAGATTCACCTTTATAAATTACATTTGGGTTTATATAAGAAAATCGTGTTAAACTTTCTACTTTTTTTTCTACTTTTCAACCATGGATAATTAAAACATATATATGTATATACTTATATCTTCACAACAATGGTAAAGAGGATTGTTATTACCTGAAAAACTCCTGTAATATAATATTAAGGGAGTGAGTATATCCAACAAACATTTCTCAGGCATTACCATGTACTTTAAGTCAGAAAAGATGAAGATTAATAAGAGCCATACCTGGTTTTGGAGGGCTTGTGGAAAAGTGCAGGCAAGTGTTTAATGAGGAAATTAATAAACTCTATGCCATTGAGGTACAAGCTGAAAGATGTAACAATATCGATATATAACGTTTCTAAATCCAGAGGTTTCACCAAATGAGAGTAGTCTTGAGGTTGAATAAATATGGAAGAAGTAGTGCCATGTGGTCCTCAAACCATCTTGGTACCTATCACAGGCAAACAGGAAGGAATACATTTCCCAGATTCCTTGCACCCAGATGAGCCTATGTGACTAAATCTGGTAATGACATGTGAGCCGCAGTCCTTGAGGCCACTTTCAGACATGGCCTTCAAAGTCCCATCAGATCTGCATCCATGTTCCTTCTTTTCCCTGATAGGTGGATGTGAAGTCTTCTAGTAGGGTTGGTCACACAGTGTAAGGAGCCTGGATCTTTGTTCTAAACCAGAACAAGGAGGATTGCTTGTTAGTAGAACCACTCTATGAATAGGGCAAAAAAGGAAGCAAGTAATACATTTGTGATATATTAAGATACGGAGTTTTGGTTAGAGGAATTATCATTTTGTATCCTAATGACAAAATTGCTATTTATAATAAGAAATATGTATATTTGGTTTCTGGCACCAAGCTCCTAAATTTTTTAAAATTCCCTGACTGTTAAGAGTGACAAAGTTATATTTTCTTATGTTAACAGGATAACTTTTGGACCATATCTAAGAATGGGGGCAGATTGCCAGAAGAACCAACCATGTAATTAGAAGGTTAGAACTTGCAGTCCCATTCCCCTGACCTTCAGGGAGAGAAGGGGGGCAGGAGATTGAGTCTGATCACCAGTGGTCAATGATTTAATTAATCATGCCTATGTACTAAAACCTCCATAAAAATTCAAAATGATGGGGTTCAGAGCTCTTCTGGGTTGATGGAGGTACTGGCATATCCAGAAAGCTCGTTTGCCCTTTCCACTTTCCACCAGGAGGGGATGTAGTGAGAGAGCACTGCTATGCACCAGGGAGACAGCCTTTCCCAGAAAAGGCTGTCATGCTGGCACCTTGATCTTGGACTTCCAGCCTCCAGACTGTGAGAAATAAACTTCTGTTGTTTATAAGCCACCCAATCTGTGTCATTTTGTTATAGCAATACTAAGAAATTATGGACTAAGAAATTATGAAAGTATATTGGAGACATCTGATCTTTTAATGGAGGATGGGCCATATTTTCAAATTGATTTTTTTTCTCTTTTTCTTTTGTTTGTCCCCTTTCCCATACCCCCATACCCTTTAAAGTATTTAACAATGATTTTGAGCCCAGAGTGGGCAAGAATAAAAAAAATACAGTGGTGATACTAGACGAAAGAAAATGTATTTTAAAGATGTCTCTGAGGTAGAATTAGCAAGACTATGAGACTGATTAGAAATAAAGGCAAGAAAAAGGCAAGAGTCAAACGTAAGTACAAATATCCTAGTTTAGGATGCCTAAAACTAGGACTTTTTTTTTTTTAAAGGGGCAGGAGCCAGTGGAGATGGGGAGATTTGATCTGTGATAATGGTGGAATATTTCATCTCTGAATTTATAGAGAAAGCTTCAAACTTTGGAGGTTCATAATTCTTCTGATATACCAATCAAATTTATGAACTATCTTCCTTGAAAAATAAATGCCATAATAATAGTATTTATAGACTTTCTGAAATCTTTTAACATGAAACTTAAGTTTAAAAAAACAAACAAACTGAAAAAAATGGAGAAAAACAATAGGAAATCACATACGAATAATTTCTAAGAAGACAAGAAAATAGAATACAGGATAGCCAACAGTGTCGAATGCTGAGAAAGCCACGTAGAAAGATGCTTTAGGAAGAGGCTTTCCTTATTCTTCTTTCTCAGTCTGCAATACTGCTTCCGAGAACGTATTTTACCCGCCTTCTGAATACTGGCATCGGGAGCTACAGTAAGATGAGTGGAGAATGGGAATTGAGTGACAGAGCAGACCATCTTCTCAGGAGTTCCTTTGATGAGAAAAAAGAGACAAATAGGTTAAAGAATATAATCCAGTGTCAGTTACTAAGAATTGAGAGGAGCAACATCAAGAGGTCAAGGACCTGGAGGACTTTGGAGAGAATGTGCTCGAGACCACAGAGAGAAGGTACACTTTGCAGAAGGGCTCAAGATACTTGTTGCTACAGGGACAGAAAAATCTACATGAGAGAGGAAAAGCCCGGTCACCACCATCTGATGACCTCAGTTTCCTCTTTAAAGAAGAGGCTCATCATTCTGATTTTGTACACAGATCAAATCCAATACAATTTTTCTAGTCAGCATTTCACTCCCAATATAAACTTACTTGGTTTTAACATCACGAGTGTCAATTGTGAGAAGACATGTAAGCACCATCTGTGCTTCCAAATCCTTAAATTTCTTCAATGTCACCAAAGATATATTCCAGATTTATTCTGGCAGTATACATCATCGAGAAACTTGGTAGGTGACGAGATTGATAAATTTTGCAGTTTCCCTTGTCTGAGTTGGTTTGGCCTGCTGTAATGAAGTACCGTGCATACAGTGGGTGGCTTCTAAACAAAGGAAATTTGTTTTTCCCGTTCAGGGGCCTGAAAGTCCAAGACGAGGATGATGGCACAGTCAGCTCCTGCTGGGACGTTTCTTCTGGGTTCAGATGGACAACTTCTTGTTACATCTGTGTGGCAGAAAGAGAGTGAGCTAGCTCTCAGGCCTCTTGTATAGACAGTAATCCTAATCACGAGGACTCCATCCTCTTAACCTACTTACCTCCCAAAGGCCCCACGTGCAAATACTATCACATTGGCTATTAGATTTCATCAAGTCATCATTTCGGGGGGACACAGCATTCTGTCCCCAGTGCCTTGTCACAGGTAGTTGTACTGGGAGAACACCAAAGATTCTAATTCTAATTCCTAATTCTTCACAGAAGGTCTCAAAGTGGTGTCAAAGGTAAACAAAACCAGACACTGGTTAAAGAGATAAGGACAGACTATGATCAGTAATATAATATTGCCACAGGATAAAGAGTCCAGTGTGATCTCAACTCCACTTCAGTTTGCACAGATGTGACTGGGAGTTTCAAAAGGAAGATGAGAGAATGGGGAGGGGCTGAGCAGGGACTCCATGGAGTCGGGGAATTGAAAGGTTACAAAAAGCATGAAGGGAGCAGATGGTGAATGTAACACCCATCTGGTTTTGTTTTGTGAACTAGGTACTTATCAAAGTCAGGCTCCTCCCCTCCCATAGAGACTGGGAGACTAGAACCTTTATCTTCCAGTGTTGGCTGGATCAAATAATGAATTCTTTTGGCAGCCTCCCATTTCCTCAGGTAGGAACTTTAAGGGGAGCTGGGGTTATCCAGCTCCCCTTAAAGCCTTGAGTTGTCAGCAGCTATGTTAGTGTTTTGTTCAAGTATTTATAGGCCAAAGATCAGGCCTAGTCAAGAAAGGGCTGAGAGAAGCCTAACCAGAGTTTGGTCCAGGAGAAAATCTTTGTCGATGGTTATTCCTGGCTTTATCAGTGAAAAACAACCACTAGTAATATCATTTTTTTTTTTTTCAGTGCCAGTAACAAAACATCCATATAGGCTGCCAAATGATTCAGGGTTCCTCTTTCTTTTAAAAATTCTGTAATGTCTTTCTTCTTGTCTTTAGCCAAGAATTAAATCCTTACTATGTGATTGGACCCCTTCTTGTTATTTGACAGACTTTTGCCTTAAATTTCTTTGACCATATAATTAATCCTCTTATTCATTTTAATAAGTTAAAAGTTAGAGTTGTGAGGCTCCTGGGTGGCTGAGTGGGGTAAAGCCTCTGCCTTCAGCTCAGGACATGATCCCAGGGTCCTGGGATCGAGCCCCACATAGGATCTGCTCAGCAGGGAGCCTGCTTCCTCCCAGCCCCACCCCGCCGCCTGCCTCTCTGCCTACTTGTGATCTCTGTCTGTCAAATAAATTAAAAAAAAAAAAAAAAAGTTGCAGTTGTAGAAGAAGAATTGGAACTGATCATAGATGGGGCAAAATAAATAGTCAGAAGAGGTCAGTAGGGAAAGAAGGAAAAGTAACATTCTCTGAGCACCAACCATGTGCTAGGTACTGTGAATGCTATTTTGTAAATTGTTTTCTGTGTTTCTAACAATAACTTAATATTACAAAAAAAAACCCCTAATATTTAGAAAGATAATTAATCTGTCAAAAATTAGTTCAGTTTATAAATAGTGATATTTTAAATCTGTTGTTTTTATTTTTTTTTTTTGGTAGGTCTGATTTATTTTACTGCTTCCCAAATAATATTCAATAACTTGCCTTTGTTTCCAGTTTCCTATGTCCACAGGGAACCAAAATATATGACATCTGCCAGGTGAATTGAGAGAGGCATGTGTTATAGGAAGTGGAGGGCTTGGGCTCTTTCTTTATTGTCAAGTTCAGATCCCTCCTCTGAAAAGGGAAGAATAGGTAACATGGGACACTCCTCGCAATCTTTTTTAAATAGTACATGTATAATAATACTTAACATTATGTTCTATTGTGTAACACATTTCTATATAACTTTGATTTAATTATACATTTATGCTGTTTTTTCCAACATCATAACATTGAGATAAAAAAGAAAATATCAAATATAACAGAATTTAAATTGAGAACTTGTTCCATATTCTATACTTAGAATAGGTAACTACTTCCAAATTATCAGTGTTTCAGTTTGTTAAAGGTTAAATTGCTCATATGATTCTCATTTGTATAGGAAAAATTTAAAGTACTCTCTTATATTATCCTTGGGAATAAGCCTAAGTAGTTCTTAAACTGAATAATAAGTGCAGAACTATTTGTTTTGGAATCGAGCTTAATTCAACAAATATTTATTGAATACCTATATTGGGAAGGCAGCGAGATTAACATTTAGAAGGTGGTAGTTCATTGTGAAATCTCATTTGAAATTCCTCAATTTCTAGTTTCATCATCAATCTTGAAGCTTAGATATGAGCAGCTTGGTATACGAATAGAATCAGCTTTTATCCCCATGAAGACTTTAAGAGAAAAAGCCCTCAGATTGTATTTGGGGATTACAGAGCAACATCCATCATGAGCACTGGTCCACTAAAGATGCAGTGAGTCCTTGATACATTGTTTTCTAACCTAAGCATCCCCTGGGCAGGGAGTGCCACAGATGTGAAGGATACACTGGCATCCAACCCACCTCAGTGTTTGGGTCTGTTCTTACCCTACTTACACATTTTCCATGTAGCTTAGCTGCCAAGTCTCACACCTAAAGGGTCAATCTTTCACTCTATGTAGTTTAAGTAAAATTCCACATCTACTTCCAAACTGATGCCTAAACTAAGGGATTTCCAGCCATTTGGAGGGGAAAAAAAAAAAAAAAAGCCACGGAGTAGACATATCATTTGGTCCTGTCTCACTTACAAATTACTCATGCAGACTTGCAGAGACTTCCCTCACTTGCTAATGACCAGTGCAGATCTCTTCAGCTGGTTGTCACAAGCTTTTCATTCATTATATGATCCATGTTAATGACTTTAGTATTTGTGAAAGGGAACACAAGTCTCTAAAAACAGAATTTTTTTTTTCTCCCAGCATTGCTAGATGTCTCTGTGAGGACAATTTCCTGCTGTCACTGTAGTGAATTGTTAGGAAAATGATCCCAAGTTAAAATAGCTTGGATAGTTCGTACAAATCCACAGAACCACCTGGCACTGACCTTGCTTCAGTCCCCTGAAAGAAATTAGAGGGAAGATGTAAATCCAGTACCAACGTATTATTAAGCAAAGCAAACTACAAAGGAAAAGATGCTCTTTCCACTTTATTGTTGTTATGCTTTCAGAGAGTTTGTGAAAAGACATGGATCTTGCCTCTCTACCTTGGGATTCAGTCACACTTTGGCCAGTTTGGTGATTTGTGTGTAGCAGGGATCCATTTTAGCTGAAAATGCTTTTGTTTATCAAAAAAAATAAAAATAAAAATAAAAATAAATCACATACTGTGCCCCATGGAATAAGAGAAAACTTAATGGGAGGCCTATTTACAAAACAAAACAAAACAAAAGAACAAAACAACAACAAAAAAAACTACTAACCAGAAATTCCACTCACATTATCTTTAACACTTCTTTAAGGGTTGATGAATTCTAGACCAAATCTCTGAGACATAGTCAAGTTATTGAATACGAAAAGAGTAACAACAACAAAAAGTGAAAAAGAAAAGATTATTGGTGACTGAGTTATGAACATCCAAGCATTGGGTTGTGCCTTTGACAGACATTATCTCATATAGTCGTAGATCCTGGAACTGGCTGATATATATATAGCATGTGGGTAGCTGGGAAAACTAACAATTAAAATTTGTTTTACTTGGTATAGCAGCTAGAGGGAGGTGCAGGAAGCCCAAAGGGATGAAATACAGTGCAGGCTAATGACTCATTTCCTTCCTTACTTTTTTTTTCCCAGAAAGATAAAGAGAACATAGAAAATGAAGAAAAAGATATCATTTTGCCATACATTTTTAAAATACTTTGCTGATCACCTATATTATCTAGGGGAGGAGCTAAGGACTTACTCCCACTTACTTCTTAGTTTTGCTCAATTGTGTGTTAAATGGAAAAAGTTCCATATTTTACTCCATTTCTATATGTTCTTGAACACAATGATGACACCTGGTCAGCCTAAACTCTGTTCTTCTTGTCTTGTTTTATTTTTGTTTTGGGTTGTTCGTTTTGTCTTATTTTTAACAGTTGATGTCTTAAGATTTAGAGGGTTGAATTATTTTAATAGAGCCTAAAATATGTATTAATGGTAGAACTTGGCTATGAAGACTCTGTAGTAGTACTCATGTTACTTTAATCCACCAAATTGTCTCTTCTGCTATCAATGTTTCATTTTTTATAATAATCCTTTGTTAAGTACATTTCTCAGGGAATTATTTCAGGGAATATTATAATAATTATTTATTATTATAAAAGATAATGAAAATTATCTTTTATAAAAGATTCTCCCTTTTTCAGATGATGTCAGAGAAGAATACCTGTAGCCTAAATAGGAATAAAAGCTAAAGTCGTCTCTGGTCATAACCTTGAAATAATTCTCCTGCGTCTGATGATTTTTGCTTCTAGCAGAATTAATTTGTCTCCAAAAACAGTGTCTAGAGAAGAAAGAAGAAGAGATGCAGCAAGGAAAAAAAAATACCATAATATCCAAGGTGATGTGTGAGGTTAATATTCCCATGTTAGAAAATGAAGACGAGCAATGCAGGAGAGGTGGTCGCCGTGTGAAGACTTCAAATGCGTTCCTCAGATCGGAACCTCTGAGAACAGAATGTCATCCCATTTCAAAGAATGACTGACATCTGCAGAGTAACTCTTCTTCCCAAAATTCCCAATGAAGTGCTCAAAAATAAACCAATCCCTAGACTTAAATTGGTATTTTGCTGGGAGAAAATCAGACCAAATCTTATCACTTTACATGACAGATATACCTTAAATGTTGTTGTTGATTTTGTTGAGACATGCTTTATATGAAATGGGAATGCATGTACAATTCCTTAAAGTGGTGTAGAAATACTAACTGTGCTACTGTTGGTTTAAAAGAAAAAAATAGTGACTTTGAAGGCCCAGATATAACTCCATGATCAATTCCCTTCTTTTCTTCCCCTGGAGTTACTAGCATTTTAGACATTTAACCAACCATTCTTATATATATCCCTGAACATATTAGGACTTAATTTTCTCTCTTTGGTGTGAAATATAAAGACAAATACCTTGTTTTGTTCTGCAATTTTGTTGTTTCACATGGTATTATTTATTGAATATTATTAATTTTGGATGTATGCAGTTAGGTTGTGTATAATTTTATACAACTACTCAGGCACTTACCCATTATTTTGTCCACAGACATTTGAGCTGTTAACTATTTTTGCTAATAAAAAGATGACATGAAGTTATGTACATTGTTATAAATATCTATATGTGCAGGACTTTTCTGAGTGTATACCTATGAGTGGAATTTCCGGAACATAATGTAATTGCATGGTAAATTGCATTAAGTTATGCCAAACTGTTTCATGAAGTGGTTGTACCAATTTATACCCTAGTCAGGAATTTGGTGATTCCTGTTTTCTCTTTTTAAAATGTCTGCTTCCTCTTTAGTTCATTTTTCATTTGATTAATTCTCTTATTTATAATTATGGATTATGTATCTAGATATTAATTCTTAATTGGTTATATGTGATGCAGATATATTGTCCAAAATTACGTGCCTTGTCTTTATATTCTTTTTATGGTGTCTTATGATGCATAGACATCCTTAATGTAGTCAAATTAGTCATTTTTTATGATTTGTGCTCTCAAATCTCTATTTAAGAAATCATTCTCTACCCTGATGATCTTACTAACTAAATGCTCAAAAGTTTTGCCTTACACATGTGAATCTTCAATTTACCTTTGTGTTTGTATATGTGTACATAGTAGGTATCCCTTTTTATTTTAATTTTTTATTTTTTATTTTTTATACATATATATGTAATTTTAGCACGCTGTATATTAAATAACCAACTCACTCTCCAATAACTTGTCATGTGCTTTCTATCATAAATTATATATAAATAGAAAGGTATATTTCTAAGTTTTAATGTGTCCCTGTGTTGAATGCTATATTGTTGTATTTACTGTGGTTTAAGTATAAGTCTTAATGTCTGACAGGGCAAGTTATCCTATTTTTTTTCTTCAGCAAGTCCTTTGACTATTTTTAGGCCCTTTTCGGTACAGGTTTTACATGAATATGTCAGGTACCTCCCCTGAAAAAACCTTTGAGTTTTTGAATTTCATTGATTCTATTAATGCATTTAGACAAAACTAACATCTTTAAAATCTTTAGTAAAATATGTAAGGGCATTTGAGTGGCTCAGTCGGTTAAGTTTCTGATTCTTGATTTAGGTTCAGGACATAATCTCAAGGTCAATTCGAGCCCTGCATCCAACTCCATGCTGGACGTGGAACATGGTTAAGAATCTTTAGTAAAATGTGTAAAAGAGCATTGTATAGCTTTTGATTTAGTTAGCTATTTTTAATGACTGAATACAATTTTATAATTTTCTTTATAAAGGAGATATGCTTTTGTTAGATATAGTTTTGCATACATTATATATGATTTAACTGGCATTCCAATTCACTATATATATAGTATATATAAACAGTATTTACAAACTGTTAGTTGAATGTGTATAAAATGGCATTGATTTGCAAATATCAATGCTTTATCCAGTTACTGATGAACTGTATCTGTAGATTAATTAATTAATTTATTTACTTTTTAGAGACTGGAGATAAAGTGTTGGTGGAGGGGCAGAGGGAGAGAAAATCTTATTTAAGTAGGCTGGTGCCCTGAACTTAGCCCAAAAAGACAGGGAGGGGAGATCTCGGTCTCATGACAGTAAGATCTTGACCTGAGCTCAATCAAAAGTCTTGATGCTTAACCAACTGAGCCACCCAGGTTCCCATGTATATGTAGATTATTTTTAAGGAAGACATATTATTTGTAAATAATGATACTTTGTTTCTTCCATTTAGCTCTTACATCTTTTACTTCTTTTGTATTGTTGTATCATTTTGAACTTCTAGTATAATGCTTTAAAGGAATGATAATAACTAGAACTTTAAATTGTTACTGATTTTAAAGAAAACATTTTCAGCAGTTTACTTTGAAATACGATGTTTGTTATGCTTTCTTGTACACACCTTTAGCAAATTAAGAAAATTCCTTTCCTTTTATGTGCATTCTTACTTATTTGACAGTTTGAACATTTTTGTTACATTCTTCAACTTTTAGCATTATTATTTTATTCTATTTGAACATGGTTGACTTGGTCCAAGGAAACTGCAAATGAGGTTAAATAGGTGACAACTCCCTGGAGGCTTGAAAAAGAACCCTAAGGGGGGGGGGGTCATCTCAATTCCAGTTAATTTTTGAGTCTTTGAGACACAGGATTAGGATTTCTGTGTCACAAATGTGTCATAAGGGATCTATTGCTCCCGGATGTAAGGGACTTCTTCAGTGAAGAAGAAAGATTGCAATCTCTGTTTGGTGTTACAGATAGTTAACTGAGAGACAAAATAGATTCATTACTTAGTTAAAAATAATTAGTTTATAAATTAACTAAAAGGTACCTGATACTTTAAACTTATGATTTATAATTTCCATTGGGTGCTGTAATATTTTCTCCATTTGGCATATTAGCAGAAAACAAATGCTTAGTTACGTAACTCTACTTATGTCACATAGCCTAGTGACAGAACCAGAGTGTAACCAAACTCAAGGGGTTCATTTCTTGGGGTATATCCATTTGAATACAACCCAAAGAAACATTGAAAACAATGTTATAAGTAAGGAGACAGAAAGAAAGCTCTCAGATTGAGAAAGGGAAATGGAAGGATTCCATTTTTTAGAAAGACTTCGTCTTTGCTGTTTTTCTGCTAGGCCCTTTACTCATATTCTAAATTCCATCTTGCATCTGAATAAACCAAGAGGCTATGTTGCCTCTTTGCTAAGGCAACAAGGGGGAAACAAGAAAGTAACCGTTCTCTGAGTCCTCCTAGGCCCCCAAACACCTGATAATCTCTAAGAAGTACCAGATCCCAAAGATGTTGCAGGACATGAGCTTTGAACAAACCTTGGCCAGTGTTGGCATCAGTACCCCCTACCTTCAGTGATTTATGTAATAACACCTACTGTTCACCTTTCACCCACCTTTTTGATGGGACCCTACCCTGGATTCCTAAAGCAACACATAACCTGAACCACTTTCCAATTTAAACTCCTAATCCCAAGCGACGGACAGACTTACCCTCCTTTCCTTTCCTGGTCCCCAGTCAGTCAGTCTGCTATATTCTGCCACTTGTGTTATTCAATAAACTCTGCTTTTACTTCCCCCTGGCTCCTGTTTGATTTCTATCTTGCACAAAGCCAAGGACCCTCTTGGCTCATTCTATGGGACCTCCTCTGGATCCTCATACCAGCCTGCTTATGTCAAAAGGACTATCTCCCCAAGGAGTTGTACAGGAAGCTTTTATTCTGTATTTTGGAGATGGAGGCAAGGTGTATGCATAGGAACTTGAGTTCAATTGAGCATGTCTAGCATGTCAACATGTTAATGCATACATCCTGTGTTCAAAAAATGGTGCAAATCTCTGCCCATAGGAAGAGATCTTGGTACTATGATGGACTAAAGGTGACGTTAGGATAACTCGGGCAGGCTTCTGCACAGTTCCTTAGCTCCAACCCCAGCTCAAAATGGCTCACTTAGGGTCTATCAGGCTAGAAACACACAGCAGGCGGTTATGAAGTGAAACACCTAGCTGAGCATATCCTTGGTTGGAACAGATGTTTCTGAAAAACAAAACATATTCCTTCCTTGCTTTTCTCTCTTCCCTTCAGTCCTGCTGATGGGTTACATCCTAAGGAGGAAGTCAATCTTACTATCTTCAATTCCTTTGTTCTTTCTCCACTGGTACACTCACCTTTTGCATGTGTTTGATTCTAACTTCAAGACTTCTCACATGCCCAACTGAATTTTCCTGTAAAATCTAGCACCTAAATTGATTACTTGATTAATGTGATTAAAGTGTTTCTGTAATATTTTATGGAATCCTTAATTCTATAAGTTCTTATATCCTTTGCCATACATTATCCAAGGCATTTGTTTCAAATCGAAGTTTCTCTCACAGGTTTCTCTGAGGTTAATTCTACCAAAATCTGTCCCTTCATTAAACTAAATTGTTCTCTTTATCTCTGCAAGTCAGATCTGAGAAGCAGCTTGTCATTGAAGTGGGACACAGGGGCAGAAGAAAATCATTACAATTCCTTACCTTCTGACAAGCCCTTGAAACAGAAAGAGTGGCTCTTCCCTGGGGCTCAACTGCCCTCACCTTGAGGTTTTGCTAAGTACAATCCTAGCCTGACCGACTCCCTACTCCAACAGGTCCAACCAGGATCCTGTAAGTCTACTTTAGGTAACTTTATCTCTAAACCACCAAGATAGTGTGGACAATCATTCCCAAGCATATGGCCCACTGGTACACATCTAAAGGGTCTCACGAGAAGGTTTTATTACTGGTAATGAATAACCTTTTCCCCAGAAAATAGCTATTCCCTCAAGGTCCTGGAGACCTTCCTTCCAAAATTTCTTAAGAGACTTACATCATCCCTAATCCCCTTTGTCCTCACCCAGCGCCAAGTCCACCCCTACTCTGCCTTTATAAAAACTGACTGTAATCTGGTTTGGGGTCCAAGTCCCTACTCCGCTGTGCCGGGTATACTTGGGCCCAAGCTTAAGCTTGTCAAATAAACCCTCATGTGATTGCATCGGTGCTTAGCTCCTTGGTGGTCTCTCAGATATGAAAACTCAGGCATAATAGCCATCTTCAGCTGCAGAAACAGAACATTCTGCATGATCCCTGACTAAACATTTCTGGCAAGTGCCCAATCAGTTTGACTGTCCCTTTAATTCTGTTGTTATCAGAGGCTGGGATCTGTCCAATCAGATTATGCTCTGCACACTGTCAGCCAGTGATCCTCATCTCAAGGCCATTTAAATAGTTTCAGTTTACTGAGAGATTCAATAAAGCATTAATGACATAGCCCATTTTTAATTATTCTTCTCGCTTATTTTATTTACCTGTCCACTCAATTCTAGAGATAGTGAAACCAAAATTAAGTATTTTAATGTTCTTTGTAAACATTAAAATCATATATCAAAATAATAGTATCTCTATTATAGTTACATTTTTATATTTACATTAACATATTATTATGTAATATAATATATACTCATATGTTGTTATTTTTTAATATACTATTACTACTAATAATAATATTGTCATTATACTTTTCAAGTATGATCACATCTTCCAGAGCCAGGGATTGACCATGAATAGATTGGTCCTATTTCAATTGTTTAAAATTTTAAATGAGCGTTTTATTTTAATATTGCTCTAAAATCATCAGTTTTTTTTGACCCCATAATATTTTTTCAAATAGTTTATAACTTCATTTTTTAAACACTTTTTCATAAAGTTTCCCCCACAGACTGACACTGGTAAATCAGACTAGGGTGAATACGTTGGTTGTCATTCCCAGAACCCTACCAAGACACAGTTTAGAATGAGTGCCTGCTCCCAAATGAAAAGGAGCTCAGGGCATAGAATCCCTCCACAGTGGTTCAGAAACATCAGCCTGGTATCTAGAAATCGGTGCTTATATGACATGTATGTTCACTTAAATACATTTGAGAGGACTTTCTTATTTTGCCTATTTAAGTTGTAGCTTTATCTTTGGGTTCTTATTTTTGGCCTGAAAGCATTCATTAACAGATATGTTGTCTGGAATTTGGGACCTATTTTCTGTACCAAGCAATTTTAGAGATGCTTTTAAGTATCGGATTTTCGTGTCAGTTAAAATATCTTTGCTTTTAAAGAATAATTTTGTCAGGTGCCTGGGTGGCTCAGTCAGGTAAGCATCCAACTCTTGATTTCAGCTCAGGTCATGATCCCGGGTCCCAATCTCAGGGTCATGATCTCAGGATTGTGACACTGAGCCCTACAACCCACTCCATGCTGGGCATGGACCTTGCTCAAGATTCTCTTTCTCTTCCTCTCCCTCTGTCCTTCCCCTTGCTCTCTCTCTCTCTCTCTAAAATATAAAAATAAAAATAAAATACTCGTTTTGTTTTAAATGAAGACTTAGAATACTTATTTTTCAGTTATTCCTTCCTATTTCTTCATTATTAAGCAGATGCAAATGGATAATAATTCTTTATTTACCATGCAACAAATAGAGATTGATTAAATTACATACAAAAAAAAATTGAACGGGCTTATAATTTGAATGTAATTGCTTACAGAAGAAACATTTCTTAGAATAACCTTCTAAATGGTTTACTTGGAGATCTGCAATATGTATTTTTAAAGCTGAATATTTTAGCCAAGAGCATACATGCACACAAAAATATGTTCTCTCCTTGAAATGCATCCACTAGAACGCAGCAGGCATCAGGAACAGGACTCCTGGTGGTATTGCTCAAAGGACTGAATTGCCCTAAGGTGCAGACAACCAAATCCAGCTCAGGAGTTTGGGGCTCAATCCCAGAGTTTATTAAAAAAGCAAAGGGGATAAAAGTTCCCTAAAGATCACACACTAGCTCTGCCTTAAAACTGTGATTTTAATTCCGTGGTGCTGAAACTGTGTCAAACAGCCTATAGCAAAATATGTTCTATGTGCTGCAAAATGATGCAAGATAAACACTTACTGTGTTTTGAGAACTAACTCATTAGTAGGGAAAATGCCATACTATACACACCCTAAGGATATCTGAGTGTTCGCAGAGGCACATACATGTGGATGAGAAGTGTCACTCACAGACGATGGTAGCTGTATGCTTTTTGAACTATTGAATTTCTATTAAGTTGACTAAGGGCTTTATGAGATCTATTGGTTCAGGAAAGCTCGTAGATAAAGCTAATTATAAAAATGGTCACGATTTAATTTTGAATAGCACTTTTCATTCAAAATATTTGCACTTCTTCATTTGAGACACAAACCTCTATAAAATAGGCAATAACATTATTAGTCTGATTTTACAGGGAGGAGAATTAAGGTTAGCACAGGCTCAGTTTTCCAGGAGTCTGACATGAAGATTTGTGTGAACAGCATGCATTAGGAAGCACACCTGTGATCAATATCTGTGGAAAGGAGAAAAAAAGCAAAATAGGCAGAAGGAGAAGTTGAGTGGCATGTAGTCCTAGTGAAGACCTCAGTAGACATCATAGAGTGTTGTGGATCTGGCATGACCCTTCAGAGGTCAGATCTGGCCAAGGGCATGAGGTTTCATCTCCTCAGCATGAAGACCCCCAAAGAGGGTGGCAACAGAGGACAGTTGTGTGGTAGCATCCTTAGCAACTAGAGAATAAGTTCTTTATTCTTGAAAGACTATCTGGGTGGCACAATATCACCAGTACAACCTCTTGATAAGACCAATATGACTTTATTGCTTACTGTGGTAAGAGAGAACATAACTTCAACAAAACTTTGGCAGTGCCTTAGAGGGAGAAAGGAAAGGTCGTGTTTGAGAATTTGAAGTTTGGTTTTAAGATGTGTCTTCCAAATGCAGAGACTTGATTTGGATTGGGTAAGTATTATAATATGGTAGTTTAAGATTGGTGAAAAGAGAAAAGTGAAGATTTTGAGGCAAGGGGTTCAAATAATCTGTCAGTGAATATTATTTATTGAAGAGCTCCCAGAATTTGGGGGAAGTTCCTAAGATAACTGAGTTGTTTGCTTGGGCAAGAGTCTCGTAGAATTAGAGTAAAGTCACATTAATGTAGACAGAAAACTGTGTTTGGGGGAAGATGATTTCTTTCTCTCACCTGGGGGCCTTTCTTTCAGTAGGATTTGTCATTTGACCAAGATCTAGAGAATGAGGAGGGTTCTTCTAGGTTACATATGTTGAGGGTCCAGAGGTGGGTGTTTCAAACATAGGACCCCCTGTTGTGGGAAAATAGACGATGGCCTGAAAGAAGGCCAGCATGCCAGTGTTGCAGAGAGCTGGGGAGAGAACTGAATGAAATCAAGCAGTGTAAATTGAAGTAATCAGACTACGGAGAATCTTGAAGTCTGACTGGAATCTGGAATCCACGTTAAGGATTTTGGCTTTATTGTAAAAGTCATTAGAGGATTTTAAGTGGGGTTGGGGAAAGAGAATGGGGAAGAAGAACTTATATGGCATCTAATTGAGGTTTAGAGTTAAGTTTAAATAACTAAACGCCTGTATGAAAATACTCACCAGTGTCCAAAGGCAGAACTGTTATTCACCGTAACAAAACTTATAAACTTTAATCTACTTTGTCAATCATAAATACAAATAAAGGGCAATGAGAAACAAGTAAGCAAAAGAAAGTTGCTACACTTTCTCTACTGAATTTTTAATATATTTTGACTCATTTGTATTTAGTTTATTTTCAGCTACTTTTAAAGGGCCAATTAATAACGATTGATAAAGAACTCCATCTGATTTTATTTTTCTAGAATTTAGAATATCCCTCCTTAAGAAAAGCTCTGTTATAGAAGAGTAGGAGGAGATTGCAATTTTCAGTTGTTTATAAGGCTGTCATGTGAGTCAATGGACTTATTTGGTTTATTTCTAGAATATGGATGTAAGGTTTATAAGTGAAATTTACGGACTGGCAAAGTAAATTCAGAATGACGCAGGGTTTTTAAGCAATTAGACCTATTTAACTGTGAAGTTTCCGGTCTTTAGAAATAGTCTAGCAGAAGGTATAGTTTCATCTCAATTTTCAAAAGGAATTTCAAGTCAAGATTTTTATCTTTTTCTTTAAGCAAAACTCCATTTATGTTGCTGCTTGGTCCAAAGCAAGTCTTCCCCACAACCCCATCATCTTTCTCTAGTGACTCTTACCTCTGAATTCTGAGTATCACTTTCAACTAGAAGCCTGTGATAATGTGACAGTTTTTACTCCTTTGCAACTAATGTCTCAAAGTGAATATCCAACCACCTTTCTTTTGGAAGAAGTAAAATGAATTACTGTGAAAATTAAACTTGAAAAAAATCATCAAATTAAGTTAAGGTGTGTTGGAAAATTGAAAATTAACTGAGTTTTTAACATATGGTGGTTGAGTTTGAGATAAATGAGAATATTTTTACTACCCCCCTTTTAATGCAATCCAGTTGCTTACATTATATTAATTTTGTTGTCCTTTTTTCTCACCCATATATGAAACTTGACATAGTCAAAGTAGGCTAAATGTCAGAGATTAGACACATATACTCAGAGTCTAACGGAAACTTGATTGAATTAGTTATAGATTTAAATAAGTTCAAACTGTAATGTTTGTGAACTCTCAGTTCAGTCCCTGGCTCTAGACAATGTCTAAGGTAAACGTGAGCAAATTATTTGATCTTTATAAGTCTCAGTCTTTTGATTAGTAAAACTGAGCATAATAACATTACTCAGTGCATAGGGATTTTGTGAGTACAAAAGATAATTCATATATCAGCATAGCACTTGATAAATAAGAAAACCCAACACATTTTCTGTATCAATATTACTATAAAATAAAGTATCCTGTTTTACTGCTCCAATTTGGGCAGCAATTAAAATAATTTCCTTGCTTAGAATATCATTTTACTAGGGGTTGCCTGAGTGGCTCAGTAGGGTAAGCATTTAGCTTAACCTGAGATTGAGTCCCACTTCGGGCTCTGAGGCTTGTGGAGCCTGCTTAAGATTCTCTCTCTCTCTTTCTCCCTCTTCCTCCTACCCCCAGAAAATCATAGTCAAATGAGTTTGAGAGATGTGTGTTTAAGGTTTTCCTACTATTTTGGCAACACTTTAATACCCTTTAACATGCTTATTTGCAATGTCATCTTTTATAAGTGGCATAATATACTATCAATAATGTTAATTATGTGTATTTATTTTCAAATTTTTGAATATTTAGTGATCATTAGTATTAAGGAATCAGTCTTTGGGGAAAGCTGTAAAAAATTATGATGTAAAAAATGAAAAAAAAAAAGATAATTATATGTTACATTATAATTTCTCAAATCTACACAGAATAAAATTATATCCCTAAATTTCATGTAGGTGTTTCACAAGATAATTCACAAATGAACACCTACATATGAACTTCTATATCAACACTTATGTGGCAATTAAAAATTAAACATGATAACAATTCTCTATGCAACCTTTCTTAAAGTGGGGACCTGCTTATGTATGCTGACAGGTATTCTAATATTGACTTGATTTTTTAAAGGACTACTAATTAACATAAAAAGGCATAGGGATTGTCTTTGCAAACCACTACAAGATACAATTTAATTTTTTTTAAAGATTATATTTATTTATTTGACAGACAGAGATCACAAGTAGGCAGAGAGAGAGAGGAAGGGAAGCAGGCTCCCTGCCGAGCAGAGAGTCCGGTGCGGGACTCGATTCCAGGATGCTGACCTGAGCCGAAGGCAGAGGCTTTAACCCATTCAGCCACCAAGGAGCCCCCAAGATACAATTTAAATTAGCAATTTAATGTGATTGGTTTTATAGAATTATATAATTATAGAATTACTTGACAGAATAACATCTGCTAAATAAATGTCATTTTCATTTAGATCTTCTAGGACTAAAAAGCAAAACCAAACCAAACAAAAAAACCTAGAAGGAATATTCCCTGTTCTTTAACAATGTCAATGTTAGCATCAGAGCCAGTGGGTTATAATAATATTTCTAAAATAGGCTTCATTACTTGTCCCTTCTTGAATTAATGGAAGAATTTTGATGCTACTAAAGTAATTTTACATTGATAGAATCTCTTCAACACCCACTCCCCAAACTGGCTTCTTTTGTGTCATTTAATCCAGATTTTGTTCATCTTACTATGTAAAGGGGAAAATTAATAATTTCATCTGATCTTTGATTTTTATGTATATCTCTAGTGACACAGCAGGAGCAGAAATGGCTCAGAATCATTTGTCAATGAAAAAAAAACTACCCACATGACCTCCAAAACTTAGCTTTATAGCAAAGATGAAACACTGAAAAATAAAACTCATATGGAAGCATTGAGAAATCCATAGGGGGTAAAACACAGGTGGCATTATTTGTTTAAATTTAGAGCAACACTTACAAATAGAGGTAATAATTCAGAAAAGAAACAAAACATTATTCTGGGAACTGGGAAGACAGTAACAGCTAGTTTGTTATTATTTATTTACAGAAGTGTAAAGAAGATTTGTTGATATTTGTCAATAATCTATAGTTATCATAAGATTAATTTTTGAATCTTGACCATTCTGTTTTGAGATGAACTGTGGATTTTTTCCCCTTCATGAAGGATCATTTAAAAGGCATGTTTTACAAACATTTGTGTTCTCAGACTAAATCAGTACCTGTGTAGGCAACTTACAACCTTGAATCTTTATATAGCTTTCCTTTAAAATATGTGTGTGTGTATGAGTGTACATATGTATTTACCACAGTGCTGCTGAAGTCATGCCATTTGTATATATCTGTATTAGATATAGTTTTTCTCTTTGCTACAAAATAAAATAATGCAAAAAAGACAATTTCTTAAATTAAACATTAATTTTGACATAGCCATAGACTCCCATGCAGTTGTAAAAAATAAAACAGACAATAATACACATGTACTTTCTTCCCAGCTTTCTCCAGAGGTAACATCTTATGAAATAGCACAGTATATTCACATTGTTACAGAATAGTTCCATTACTAAAAATGTCTCTCTTTTTTTTTTTTTAAAGATTTTATTTATTTATTTGACAGAGAAATCACAAGCAGGCAGAGAGGCAGGCAGAGAGAGAGGCGAAAGCAGGCTCCCTGCTGAGCAGAGATTCCCCGATGCGGGGCTAGATTCCAGGACCCTGGGATCATGACCTGAGCTGAAGGCAGAGGCTTTAACCCACTGAGCCACCCAGGCACCCCTAAAAGTGTCTCTTTTATAGTCACACCTATCTCCTTCCTCTCTCTTCAATTCTCTAACCATTCCCAACCACTGACCTATTTTCTATTTTTAAGAATTTATATAAATGGACTCATACAACATACAACCTTTGGGAATTGACTATTCACTCAGCATAATATCCTGGAAATTCATCCAAGCTGTTGCAGGTATCAATAGTTCATTCCTTGTTATTGCTGAGTACTATCCCACAGTATGGATCTGCCATGGTTTGTTAGCCCTTCACCTGTTGAAGGACCAGGTTATTTTCAGTTTGGTGTTGTTAAGAAACAAGCTGTTGTAATCATTCATCTAAAAAATAAGCTTTCTTTCTTCCTCAAAAAGATATCTAAGAATGCAAGCAATTTGCGTGGTAGTTGCCTGTTTAGTTTTATAAGAAATCAAAATCTTTTCCAGAGTGACTGTAATATTTTACACTTCCATAAGCAATATGAGTGATTCACTTTCTCTGCAACATCTCTGGCATTTGGTATTATCATTATTTTTTATTTTACTTATTCTGATAAATGTGTAGTCATGTTTCATTATAGTTGTAATTTGCATTTCCATGATAGCTAATGATGTTAAACATTTTTTCATGTGCTTATTTACTATCATTATATCCTCTTCAGTGAAATGTTTATTCACGCTGTTCTCCATTTTGTGTTTTTTTTTAGTTAGTGTTTACAGTTCTTATATATTCTAGATATGGTCTTTTGTTGAATTCACAGTTTAAAAGTAATGTCTTCCAGTTTGTAATTTGTCTTTTCTTCCTTTTCATTTGGGCTTTCCTGAGAAAAGTTCTTAATTTTGATGATGTCAAATTTATCAGTTTTGCTTTGATGAATCATGAATTTTGGAATCAAATCTAAAAACATTTTGCCTAGCTTAAGATTCTGAGAAATTTCTTCTATGTGTTTTTGTAAAATTTTCTTAGTTTTGTATTTTATGGTTAAACCTATGATCCTTTTGGGGGTGGTCATTATTATTTATATGTATATAGAGCCTTTGAAGAACCACTTGCTCCAGCACCATATGCAATGTCAAAAAGGCTATACCTCATTCATTAATTGTTTTTGCCCTTTTGTCAATTAGTTGGGAAAATTCATGTGGGTCTGTTTACAGGTCCTTTTTTCCTGTTCAATTGATCTGTGTTCCTATTTCTTTGCCAATACCACACTGCCTTGATTATTGTAGCTACCAATTAGACTCTAAGATCATTTAGAATGTTTTGTCCTAGTATATTCTCCACCCACCCCCACCCCCAGCTGCCGACCCAGCCAAGATTTTCAAATCTACTCTAGGACTTATGTCTTTCCATTTAATTTTGGAGTAAGTCTATCTATGTCTACCAAAAATCTTGCTGGGATTTGATAGGAAATGTTTTTAATTTTGAGATTAAGGAGAATTGATATGTTTACTATATTACATCTCCAAATCCATGATCATAGTATGTTTCTCCATTTATTAATGGATTTCAGCCTATAGGTCTTATGCAGTCCTTGTAAAATTTATATTTAAGTATTTCATATTCTAAACAAGATGGGATTGGGAGGGAGACAAACCATAAATGACTCTTAATCTCACAAAACAAACTGAGGGTTCCTGGGGGGAGGGGGTTTGGGAGAAGGGGGTGGGATTATGGACATTGGGGAGGGTATGTGCTTTGGTGAGTGCTGTGAAGTGTGTAAACCTGGTGATTCACAGACCTGTACCCCTGGGGATAAAAATATATGTTTATAAAAAATAAAAAAAATTAAAAAATGAAGGAAAAAAAAAGTATTTCATATTCTTTATAGTGATGTTAAATGATTTTGTGCCTTTAACTTTTGTCTCCATGTATTTATGTTTAGTCTATAGAAATACACTCAATCTTCATGTCTTAATTTTATATCCTGTAAATTGCTGAATTGACCTCTTAGTCCTAGAAGTTTTGTTGCTGTGTTTTAGATTCATTCTTATTTTTATGTTGCCAATCATATCATCTTCAAACAGAGGCAGTTTTATTCTTTCCTTCTAATTTATGTGCCATTTATTTATTTACTCATTGCTTTATTTCCTGACTAGAACTCCCAGTACTACATTGAATAAGTGGTGAGTCTGAACAACCTTCTATCTGATAACAGTATTTCATCTAGGCTCAGTTAGTTAAGAATCCAAATCAGTCTCAGTTCAGGTCTTGATCTCAGGGTCTTGAGTTCAAGCCCCATGTTGGGCTCCACACTGGGTATGGAGCCTACTTAAAGAAAAAAAAAAATCCTGCAGGTTTTTTGTAGATGACATTTGTCAAGTTGAGATAGTTCCACTCTGTTCCTTAGTTGTTGAGACATTTCTTTTTTAATCATGAGTGGGAATTGAATTTTGTCAAATGCTTTTTTTCTGCATCAATTGAAGTAAACATATGATTTTTCATTTTCAGTTTATTAATATGGTCAATTACAATGATGGTTTTCAAGTGTTAAATCAGTTCTGTACACTTGGAATAAATTCTGCTTGGTCATGACTTAGAGTTTTTTGAGTCTAAGTTCACAAGAGATAGGTCTATAGTTTTCATTTTTTTATATTGCCTTTGTCTAGTTTTGCTATCATGCTACTGCTGCATTAATAAAATGAGCTGCAAAGTGCTTCCTCCTCTTCTCTTTTCTGGAAAAGATTGTGAAAAACTGTGTTAAGATAGATAAATTTTTATGTAATGAGGAGCAAATAATGGGGACAGAATCAGAACTTCAAATAAAATGCAACTTTGGGAAACTTCTCTTTAAAACTCTGTTATAAAATATACCATATCCCCAAATCTAGGGCCATTTATACTCACCTGAAACATTTTTGTTATTATATCATTAAATTGTGATATGTATAAATGAATTATGTTATTTATTACTTTCTAGTTGAAGACCTTGCAAAATTGCCTGTTATAAAAATTTATGTCATCCAGAAGGTTTTGCATAAATATTCCTTGACTTATCCCATTCAAATACCTGCAAGTTCTACCCTCATGGTGTCTGTTTTTGGTGGAAATTCAGAAATACTTTTTCTTCTCTCCTCAATCTTCCCTCCTTAATTATTTCCAAGAAACTCTTTTCTTATTTTAATACCCTTTCTTCCTTGTATACCAGTCCTGTTTCTATCCTGTACAATAGACATCCTCGAAGTTCAATATGCTCTAAATCCAATTTTGGTTATATTTTAGGAGGATGCTATAAGTCTTTCAGATCCTTCAGAGTAGGGGAGATAGAACCAAACATCCTGTGTCTTGCAAATATTGACCATCAGCCATAATGTACATTTCATTATGAAAAGTACTCCTAATGTCTATTCATTAAACTTCTAAGTTGGTGATGAAGTGGGAGGACAAGGGCATGGAGAAGGATTATGAAGCTGCTTGAGATGAGCAAAAAAATATAATACAGCAAAATAAGTGAAAGAAAGAAATTGGAGGTAGACACTAGAAATTAAAAAGAGAGGTAAGACTGAAATCTGGGGTAACAGGGTCATTGTCTATTGATACAGTTTCAGGGGCTGAGACGTTGCAGATGATCAATAAACATTAATAACATAAAGTGAGGGCACGTGGGTGGCTCAGTTGGTTAAGTCACTGCCTTCACCTCAGGTCATGATCCCAGAGTTCCAGGACAGAGTCCTGCATTAGGCTCCCAGCTCTGAGGGGAGTCTGCTTCTCCCTCTGACTTTCTCCCCTCTCATGCTCTCTCTCTCTCTCTCATATAAATAAATAAAATCTTAAAAAAAATAACATAAAGCAACATAGATTAGCAGAGCATAGTGTTAAGAAAATGACAGGTATATGAAGCATTGCAAAGTAAAACTGTAACAAGTCTGGGGACTCAGTGTACGGGAAGTAAAAGATAAACCTTTTCAAAGATCATAATGAGGTGTTGAGTCTTGAGATTATAGTGGTACTAAACTCAAAAACTGCAAAATAGGATGAAGAAATAATTTAATCTTTGCTATGCAAACTGTAGTCTATAGACAGTCTACAACAGTGGAGCTGGGAGCTGGGGATTCATTTAAGATGTAGAAACTCAGCACCCTCTCATACCCCAAAACCTACTGAATCAAAATCTACATCTAAATAAGATCTTCATGTGATTCACACCCCTTAAAAGTTAAGAAGAGCACTGATGTGGATTTATATAAGAAAAGATGATACAATGGTATCAGATTTAAAAATTCTTTGGCAATGGAATAATGTTTATCATAAATTATTCAATGACATGTTCTATAGTCCTGATGTCCAGGTGTTAACATAATTTTTTTAATTAAAAAATAAACATTTCTAGAATAAATAAGTGAACAAACAAAAAGCAGGTTGGTATTAGAGAAACAGTAAAAAATCAAAGAAAGAAGCAGTAACATTCTTGGTGCCCAGCCCATTTGCACACACCTGACCCAAATCACCATGGTCAGACTATCTGCTCCATTTCTCATGTAACATAAATTGCAAAGTCCTTCTCTCTCTAATCAAGACCTATCTGTGCATCTGAGTCTTGATACCTCAGCAACAGAAAGCCCTATTTTAGCCTTCCCTACTAGGATTTAGTAGAGAAGGTTGTGCATTCTTGTTGTTCCCTTGATCATTCCTAATTGAAAGTGAAACTTTGCATATATTGAGAGTGACTTCAGATGGAATTGGAAGAACTATCTAGACAGCAGGGATCTGGAGGCCATGCTGCTCTAGGTAATTTCCTCCCCATGATTATGCAGAACTAGCCCATGTTACAGCTTTCTGTCACCTTGCAAGTTATCTGTTAAACAGGGGTGGGGGTGGGAACATCCCTTGATAAGCCACATTCATTTTGTCACAGATTATTTCAAATTTCTCAGCTCATATGTAGAAGTTATATAATTTTTGACACAAGGGAAAATGGAGCAATACCCTCTGGAGCAGATGTCACAGTGAATGTCACAACCGCCAAGAGCCCTTGAGCATTGCAGAATTTGTAATGGAAACGAGGTGTTTCTGTGTTAAATAATGTAGCAGTTTGAAATAAGTCAAGTTTTCTGAACTATATAATCCTTTGACTTTTTCTACGGTGCACTAGTGCTGAAAGTCTATGGTAACGGTAAAGGAATTTATGGTACTGGTTGTAAGCCAGTCAAGGTAGTCAATTGCATCAACCAAGGTCCTTAATAAAGGTGATCAATGAAATATCAGCCCTACAGGTCTTCTGGCCAGTGACATGGGTGACCAAGATGGGTCACCAAAAAGCAAAGATTGTAAAGCCATATTGCACAATTCATCTCAATAACTTGCAAATTCTTCGACATATCTTCTTTGACTATGCCAAATTTATTTTCAACAACAACTGACACATTAAATTTTCTTGTTTATAGGATGATAGACTTTGGACAAAGTGAAGACAATGAGGGCAATAACAACCGACTTAAACTCGTGTACCAATTACTATATTACAAACCTTCATGTAGCTTAGTATGTTAAAATCCCAATTAAATTTTGGGAAATAAAAAAAATATATACTTGGAGTTTTTCAGACCAATGAACAGTCCTTTTTAAAAGTGTTGATGTAATTGTGCACTTCATTCTGACAGTAATCACAAATCACAAAAATCATACTCTTTCATGCCCTTTTTTTTTTTTTTAACAATCTGATCTTGGGAATAGCAATAACAGGGAAGTATGAAAAAGCAAAAACAAATTCAGTGCTCAGAAAGCAAATACCTTTTTCTAATTTTAATGTATCAAGTTGCAAACATTTGTCCGAAAAGCCAATCATTGCTCTAAGCAGATAAAACGGAGTTTTACCACACTTATAATCAAAACCAGCTAATGTTGACCAAAAACATATACACATGTACAGTATCTATTTTAGCAAAATAGTGCCTGGATTAAAATGATTCTGAAAGTATTCACTTAATACACACTATTAAGCCTACATAAAAAAATTAAGTCATCTTCAATGGCATTCCGTGTTCAGATTACATCTGGAAACTGCATCTGAAAGGTAAATAGGTCAATCTAATTGTTTTTCTCTTAAATTAAGTGTAAGGTAGTTTTTGTTTTGTTTTGTTTTGTTTTGTTTTGTTTTGTTTCAAAGGGCTCTCCTTTTCATCGGCTCCCATTCCTTTATTAATGCTATTACAGTCACATTACACGGGGGCAACCTGACCTGCTTGCACATTATTATTTAGCTCTGTGGTCACTGATAAAACTAGAAAGGGTTCATAGTTCATAGTTGGTACAAAACCATTTTTTAAACATACTGCCTCTGTATCTAACATTAATCCTTTAGGATATGAAGAATCATTCCATTTAAGGTCGATATTAATAGCCACGTAAGAAATAACTCTGCATTTGAAGAGCTCATAAAGTTTCCACTAAAGTAATAGAACCCCTTTTATCTGCATGCAGTCAATCCAGCTGGAGTTCAAATAGGGTCCTGAAGGTTTATCTTCTCGATGGGGGAGAAAAGAAGTTACATAACTAACCTAAACGTAATCAATACAGGAAGATACAAGCTTATTTGACAAGATGCGGAGCATTCTTCTTTTGGAGAGGCTGCCAAAGATCAGCATGGAAAACAAAATGGCAGCCTAGAGACCTTGAAATCGAGTCAGCCCAACAGGCCCGTTTTTAAGCAATTAATTGCAATGACTTGATGCTTCCAATCAATCTACACACACACTGAAATGTGAAGTTTTAACTGCCAAAAAATAAAATACCCTTAAAAAGGGAAACAGTTTGAGGCAAGAGTTTCTTTCTATAAATTCATACTTTACACATGTGCACAAATGTGAGTATTATTCCATTAAAATGATGTTCTTCAGTGTAGTTCAAGAGACTTTTATCAAAATAGAAACTGATTCAACTATAAATACTAGAAGTCTTTTCTATTCTAGGAGAAACAAATAGGCATATATTTATGTAGTGTCACCTTTATCAACAAAAACACAGCTATTAACACGTGGCTAAATAATGGGCTTTACTGGTTAGAGATATAATCAGAATACAGTTTACAAAATAAAGAATAATATACTATATTCATAGGAAAAAAGTTGATCAGTATGAATTCAAGATTCCAGAGGGGGAAAAAAGTATCAGAACTTTATAAATCTCCAGAGGTACCATTTACCATATCAATTTTAGGAAAATAGGCTCAGGATGAACAATGCTACCATGGATTCTCCTAACCCATCAATTCATATATTTGTTATTTTTCTAGTTTTCTTTCCAGTTGGACGTTTCTTCAACTGCAGGAATCCCCCTCCTGTTCCCAAACCTACAGAGACAGGATCAGGCATCCTGTATGTCCCATCCTGTATGTCATCAACCACGGTGATGCCAGAATTGTTGAAGTTAAATGCCATGAAGCCAAAGCTTGCACGAAGATTTCTGAAGGTTTATTTATTTTTCTAAGCCCAAATGTGGCCTCCGCAGTGTTGTTTCTAAAACAAGAGCTCATTCCAAAACCTTCAGTTTGAAGACCCTCAGCCGCTTGCTGGTAAGTCAGTGTGAATGCTTGTTGTGAATGCAATGCTAAACCATAGCCCAGAAATGGTGGAGGACCTGTCACCATCCTTGCTCTGTTAAGTGTTGTTTGAGGTGGTGATGGCTGCTTCATTTGCATATTGCTGTGTAGCCTAGTTCTGGTAATAACTCTGGGTGCATTCTGCCATTTCTTAGCTCCTGCTGGCCTGATTTAAACTCATCTACACCATTTTCCAACATGTTTCTGTAGAGGGGGTATGGCTCGAGCACTTCTACACTGTTAATAAGATACTGAAGTTGTACAGCCAAAGCTATAAACAGTAAGCTTTTTTTGCAGAGCCCTTGATAAATCTTGAATGGTTATATGGGAATTTCTGCTTGAATGACAAGACAGTTTTCTACTTCTTCAATCTGCTGTCTGTACTGCTGAAATTGATGTGGGGAACAAAGACAGAAGAATATGTAGATAAAATTAAACTTCCTTATAACCTGGAGCCTGTTGACAAACACTTGAGGCAGACAGGGTAGAACATTCCTCTAGGAAACTCCCAACTGTTTTAATGCTCTACTAAAGGAGAAAAAACAAAACAAAAAAAACCCCAAAAAACCACCTTAGCTTGACAGTAGCTAGACATCTAGGATCCTGTGAGTCACCTTTAGTGTGTGAAAGTCCTTCAGGAAAGTTCCCTTTGTCTTTACCTCTCCCAACTCCCAAATATATAATCAGCCATTCCTCAGGACCCCAGAGCAGCTCTTTCTGACCATGGGTCCTGTCCCCATGTTTTAATAAAACCATCTTTTTGGACCAAAAAATTCTTTCTATCCATGAGCTCCGAACCCCACCACTTCACAACACATGAAAACCATGCCTGAAACTGCTGAGCTGTGGTTATGACGTAGTCAGCAGAAGCCATGGTTTTATTTGGAAGTCTGGGTAGTAGCTCCTGCATTCTGAAAGCTCTACATGCATCCATTGGCAGCCAATGGGAGAAA
Source organism: Mustela erminea (assembly GCF_009829155.1). NCBI lineage: Eukaryota > Metazoa > Chordata > Mammalia > Carnivora > Mustelidae > Mustela > Mustela erminea. Next base: position 81,054,860 of record NC_045615.1, read on the forward strand.
CTGCTTTAAAGCCTTAATATCTTCTTAAACCTTAGTCATTGATTGCACAATGCTTTTTTCCCCCTTTGTATTCTTTTTTGTTCCTTCACAAATTTATTAATGTTTTCCGTATCCTGGTAAATGACTTGAAAATTTTCATCCTCTGTGCTTTATTATTTTCTGCTCATGTTCCTCTTTTCTCACTCTTTTTATATTATGAGCTACTAAAATCTATACCATGAAGGTCTTCACTAGCCACATCTGAAATAGTAGATGCCAATGTCATGGCCATATCCTCCTGTTTAAGTTTTAATTTAATTAATTAATTAATTAATTAATTTAGAGAGCAGCATGTGAGCAGGAGATGGGGAGAGGCAGGGGGAGATCAAGAGAGAGAATCTTAAGCAGGCTCCATACCCAGGATGGGGCTTGATCTCAGAACCCTGAGATCCAGAAGCTTCAAGAACCGGAAGCTTCATGGACTGTGCCATCCACCGTCCCCATCCTGTTTAAGTCTTGAATGTTGTTTGCACTTTGAAAAATCAAACCTACCAAAACAGCTATGTATAAGTGTTAAGTGGACATGTGAGTCTAAGTCTGGGTCTAGGTCTAAGTCTAGTCAATCCTAGAGAGACAGTTGCTGATGCAGTTGCAGTTTTTACTATTGGTCCACATGAATTATTTGGAGTAAATCCCATGGAAGTTTCTGGATTAATATCTGAGTAGACAAAACAGTGCCACCACCAGCTGAACAGAAGTGACAGGTAGAGTAAATGTTGTTGCATTTGCTACGGGATTTCTGGGTTCTAAACCGGAGCCTGCTGACAGCTGCAGCTGTTGCTGGCATTCACAGAGTTCAGTAATGGCAGTGACTGTCATTGCCATTACTGTTTCTCCTTCTAGAGTGAACTCAGTGGCAGGCTTATAGTCAAAGAGTCCAGTTCCAAAATCTCTGAAGGGGCAAACGTGGGTGAAGTTGCAGAGGTAGGGTTCCAAAACTGAGCCCTTCAGTAGGGACATAAACAGAACCTGGCACTTAGGAGTCCATTCAATGGGTATTTACTCCTTGAATGATTATGAAATGGTTATTTACACCACCAATGCTTGGGTGGTGGCACTAGATTCTTCCTGGCTGGTTGTGGCCATATCACTGTTGGCCTTGGTGCTGGACCTTACTCTCTGCTTCCTGACCAGATTCTCACTGCCACGGTTTTGAGAAACTCACCTTGCTCGAATCTCAATGCATCATTCCTTTTCAGACCCAGTCTGGCAGGAACTTCTACCCCTGGAACAGAAAACCACAGCCGAAATACACGCTGATTTTATTTTGTATGGTAGTTTACTAGTTACCACGTAACAAGAGCTATCACCTAAGCTTCAGTATTCCTGTCTCTAAAATAGTAAGTCACTGTTAGACATTAGGAAAGACATTGTTGAATCTATGTCTAATTTTCTTTTTTAGTTCATGGCATATTTTCTTTTATCACGTACTCTTTTGAGGAAAGTTTCTTGAAGTTGAGTAATTATCTTCCTCTGTTTCCTGCATATTTCAGGTTTGGTAGGAAGACATTTTCTTTGATGTTTCAGTCTTTCAGAAGTATGTAAATAGGCTTACAGTTCACCTCTTAGTCACTGTTAACTATATATATCGCTGCCTTTCTGTCCTGCCTCTTTCCTTTGATATAATTTATTTTAACAAGTGGCTCTACACTTGCTAATGTAGTTTCATATTCAAGTATCATTCGCTATTATTAGTCTCCTTGTTCATATAATTACATACATTTTTAAGTAATTAGAGCAGTGCTAACATAATTCATCTGTAAAGCATCAGTGAGCTAGTTTTTTCAATGAACAATTAAAATTGTGCTTGACAGATGATAAACCATAAAGGATTTTAATATTTTCCAAACAGGGCTTTGCAGACAATATTTTAACAATATTGGTGTGCATACCAATAGCTTTACATATTTATTGGAAAAAGCATTGTTTTGAAATGAGTTTTGATGCTTGAAGCTTTAGATTTGGATGCCAGTTATAAATTGTGGGCCCTTGGGAATTTTCTTTTCTTTCCGAACCTTGCTCTTTTTTCTTATGTAAAATAATAACTACTATTCACCAGAAAGGCATTTGAAAACATTAAATAAAATAATATTTATAAAGCACTCAGGAAAGAGCTTGATGACTTAAGGTAAGTTCCATAAATACATAATCCTTCAACTCCCACCTTTTATGTAACTGAATCCCTCTTCAGTTATGATGAGGAAGAAAGAGATTCTTGTCTCATGGAGTTAAAGAATGAATCTCACCAGCAAAGGAGAGTGAGTAAAGAGATAGAAGTTTATTAAGTGAAGATATGGAAAAAGCTCTCAAGGGTGAAAGGAGTCCAGAGAAGCTTGCCAAGAAGGGCCTTTAGGATTGGTTTTTCATAGAAAGCTAACCAGGGAATTTAAATCCTCTTAACATTTCTACTGATATCACCATTAAGCAAGGACTAGTGATAACACCCTCAATGGCTTACTTTCTTTTTAAGATCTGGTTATACTTTTTTGTTCAAGGGTGATTATCATAAAAGACTCCCTCCCCCCCCCCCACGCCTAGGGAAGAGTGGTGGTCTGCTTTTATTCCCTTATTTCTGGTTTTCCCACACCTCCACATTTTTTAGATTTCTGTGACCCTGATCAGTAGCCCCCTATCTATCTCTCCCTACCTAGGTCCACCTGCACCTTACTTAGTTACACCACTGTTAAATTTTGCTGTGAGATCTAAAACCGTACTGTACTACAGTACTCCTTGAGTAAGGGGATGGGTTTTTTTTTTTTTTTTTGTAAAAACCACCACATTTTTACAATGGGGTGTGTTTCATTTTTGGCTATTTTTCTTTTCCCAAGACAAATGATTTCTGTAAATTATTTCAATTTTTCTTAGCTGTATAATATACTTATTTCAATGGAAAATATCAAATACAGAGTTCACTTCAAAGCACAATTACATAATTTACAGTATTTTTCCATCTGGACATATTACAGTGTCTTTTCTCGATTTTAGTAAAGACTAATTAGATTGTCTTTATCTAATGAAAGTGCTTTTACTAACAAAGGATGATGTCGGAAACAGAGGCAGAAGAAAATCATTAAAATTCCTTACCTACTGACAAGCCCTTGAAACAGACAGAGCGGCACTCCCCTGGGGACTCAACTGCCCTCACCTTAAGGTTTTGCTAAGGATAATCCTAGCCTGACCAACACCCTACCCCAACAGATCCGACCAGGATCCTGTAAGTCTACTTTAACAATTCTTTTAGGAAACTTTATCTCTAAACCTCCAAGATAGTGTTGAGAATCATTCCCAATGCCTTTAAAAACTCTGACTGTAAACTGTTTCAGGATCCAAGTCCCTACTCCGCTGTGCCAGGTATACTTGGGCCCAAGCTTAAGCTTGTCAAACCCTCGTGTGATTACATTGGTGTTGGCTCCTTGGTGGTCTCTCAGATGCGAAAACTCTGATACAACAAGGAAAGTTCTAACAGAAATAAAAACAACTCTAATTACTTTGAAGAATGATCTGATTTACTTTCATGTGTGTGTGTGTGTGTGTGTGTGTGTGTTTGTGTGTTTGTGTGTTTACATTTTTAAATTATTTTTTATTTTTTTAAAAGATCTGATTTACTTTTAAAGCATATCTTAGGCATTGCTTTCTCTGCTTCAGGCTTTAGAGACATCAAAGAAAACAGTCATCCTGTTCTCAGGAAACTTACAGGCTAGTGGTGGTAAGGGACTAGAAAATCGACAAATAAAGTCTTGAGTGGCCACAAACTTTGAAGAAATATAAAGCTGGATGATGCAAATATGATCTGGTACTAGTAAGGACAGGGTGTGATTTTAAAGGGAAGCCAGTTCCTCTCTAGTAAGAAATATAAATGAAGTGAGGGAAAAGGACATAGCAATATTTTCTGAAACCAGGTGTCAGGCACAGGAAGCAGCAAGTGCAAAGGCCCTAAAAATAAGGGAGCAGAAGTCTCCCTGAGGACAAGCACAAGCTGACACCCCACAACTTCTACCCTCCCACTCTCCCACCGCCTTTTTGAGGAATATGTGTGACATTCCTCCAGGTAACTTCCTACTATCTAAGGTTAATGCTTTGCTAGAGGGAAAAACATACTTAGTTTGATAATAGCAAGACCTCCAGTATCCTGAGGGTCTTCTTTAGCATATGAAGGTCCTTTTGGACACCTCCCTTTTTCCTAACCTTCCCCAACCCCATAGTATATAATCAATTGATCCTCACAACCCCAGTGCAGCTCTTTTTGCCTGCAGGTCCTGTTCCCGTGGCTTAATAAAATCACCTTTTGCACCAAAGATGTTTCAAGAATTCTTGCTTGGCTACTGGCTCCAGACTTCACCTCACAAAACCTCACCTACATTAGAAACTCCATCGCTAAAATGAGTATGTGTTTTATGTGTTTGAGAAGGTAGGGGAGGAGGAGGGAGTGGGTGGGGAGCGATGGGGAGCCACCTGGCAGGCCAAAACAAGGGGAAGTGTAGTAGAGTTAATACTGCAAACACTTCAGGGCCCCTTGCATTGTGGAACCTGGTAGGCCTCTGTCTGGCCTTTGAACTTCATTCCCTACTCGGGGAGCTTTTAGAGAATGCTGAGCAGCGTAGTTAGATCTTGTTTTGTGGTCAGAAGATCACTACCATCTGTGTGGTTAATTGACTGTGAAAGACCAGAAATGGAAAAGGGATACTGGTTAGGAACCTGTTGTATTAATTCAGGGGATAGCTGACGCTGATCTGGATCAGGGAGACAGGGTAGAGACGTGAGATCTAAATATATTTTGAAGGTAGAACAAAAATAATTTCCTAATATGAAGCTGTATGTGGAATGTGAGAGAAAATAAAAGATTTTCTGAGAGCCTAGAAGAAGGCACATAATGGGATTTATTGGCTCAATTAACATAACAATCCAGAAGCGGGCCAAGCTCCAAGTACCCTTTGATCAGTTTCTTTTGGCTTTGCTGTTTTGTGATCCTCTTGGTGTTATCTTTCTCTATTGGCTGGCCTTTTCCTTCACAGAGCTAAAATAACTGATGAAATTCAAATGTCCCATCTGTACATCATACTGCTCAGAAGGGAGAACTTTTCTTCCAAATACTACCAAATTAAAATCATAAATTTCCCTCTGTTAGATCCAATTAGATTGTATTTCCACATCTTAGCCAATCACAAGGGACAGGAGACTGCTATATGCTGAGAGGGTTTCAGTGCCCTAACTATGTCATCACAGAGGCCTCCATAGCCAAACTGTCTTAAAATTTTTTTTTGTTGTATTAGCCATCTATTAAAGAATTTAAGGCTCCCAGATAACCATATGTAATCTACTAATCTACTTGACATCTTGATTTTATTTTATTTTATTTTTAAAGATTTTATTTATTTATTTGACATCGAGACACATAGCGAGAGAAGCAACACAAGCAGGGGAAGTGAGAGAGGAAGAAGCAGGCTTCCCGCTGAGCAGGGAGCGGGATCCAGAGCCTTAGGACCCTGGGATCATGCTCTGAGCCAAAGGGAGATGCTTAATGACTGAGCCACCCACGTGCCCCAACGTCATGATTTTAAAGGCCATTTGGTTAATTAGAGTTGTGTTATACCTGCCCAGTGAGTATGGCATATTCATCTTCAAATCAATGCTTTTGTTCACGTTTTTCTTCATTTGAAGCATCCCTTCTTCTTAACTTGGACTGTCTATATTATAATCCTCCTCTGTGACAAGGGTAAACCTTGTCTTCTTCCTAAAGCCTCCCATGAACACCCCAGTACTCCCAGTACTCCCAGTACTCCCAGTACTCACTACTCTTTACATCTACCAACCATTGCATTACCTATGACCTTGGCATGGTGTTCTCACACTTGATTACACTCAATGTAATACGGGTTTTTTAAATCCATTTTAATTCACTAATTGCACTGTATATATCCTCCTCAATTAGATTTTGAGAGCCAAAACTACAAGAAAGGAACATGACAAATACTAGCTTTGTGTTCATTCATAAGGGAATCCTTTTGGAGAGCATACTTGTTTTTGAATAAGTATTTATAATTGATAGGAGAACAATGTATATTTATGCTATTGATAATACTGCTGAATAAAATATTGATTTTGATTAATTGGTGCATTATTAGAGCATCCTTTGATTTTTACTACAGATAATTTACTACCCAGAAGCTACATATAAATGATCTCCAGACCACAAAAGAATACTTCTAACATGTAGGTAAAATATCCATAGAAGCAAATGAATAAATTAAAGCCATTGTTGACTTGCTAACTCATCTTAATTATACTTTTCCTATTCTAGTCTATTTACTGCCAGAGAGAAAAGAAGGAAACAGAGAAAGAGAAAACAGAAACTGAGGAAAGAGGAAAGAAAGCAGATAAAGAGAAATGAAAGAGAAAGAGATGTTAAAGGTACCATTCAAAGCATCTAATATTAAAAAAACAGATATGTAGCTATTAAAAGTATTTTCCTGGTGATGCAGTTTTAGATAAAACACATCCCCAAAATGATCTAAATATATAATCCATGAAAAAGAATAGGTTGTAGTGTATGAAAACTAGGATTTTTGCTTTGCAAAAGACACTGTTAAGAGAGTGAAAAGACCAGCCAAAGCTGGGAGAAACCAGGAGCAAAACCCATATCTAATAATGAACTCATATCCAAAATATACAAAGAACTCTTAAAATTCAACATTAAGAAAATAGTATTTTTTTTTTAAGTGGGCAAGAGATCTGAATAGAGCAACACAGATATAGAGGTGCAAAATAAACATGAAATGATGTTTAGCATTATTATCATCACAGAATTGCAGGTTAAAATAACAACAAGAAATCACTACCCATGCATTCGAATGGCAAAAACCCCAAACACTGACAATATCAATAACTGTCAAGAAGCAGAGCAACAAAATCCTCATTCATTTCTGGTAGTATTTGAAAATGACACCCCCATTGCAGGAGAAAATTTGCCAGTTTCTTACAAATTTAAGCATAATTTTACCATATGATACAACACCACTGCTTTTAGGTTATTTAGGTTATTTGAAAAGTTTGTCCACCCTAAAACTGCGTGCTTTATTCATAATTGTCAAAAACTGGAAGCAAGCAAGCCATCCTTCAGTAGATGAACACAGAAACAGTACTACATTTATATAATGGAATACTATTCAGCCATAAAAATAAATCAGCAATTCAACCACAGAAAACAATGGATGGAATCTTAAATGCATATTTTTAAGTGAACAAAGTTAGGGTGGGAAGGCTACATAGTCTATAATCCTAATTATATGACCTATGGAAAATTGCATAAAATTGCATAAAATTGCATAAAGATCGGTGACTGTCAGGAGTTTGGTACAGGGGAGAAGGTTGAGTAAGCAAAGCACAGGGGATGTCTTAGGGCAGTGAAAGCATTCTAAGTAATACACTCATGGTAGATACGTGAAATTGTGTATCTGTTAAAATCCATGGAAATTGTGTATCTGTTAAAATCCATGGAAATTTACAACACAAAAAATAAACCTTAATGTATGCAAATTTAAAAAAAATTTATAGGAGATTCAGAGATCTCCACCCCAATATGAGGTATATGAAAAGGATACAGAAAGCAGAGTTCCTAATGGCCAGAACTGAGACAATTTGAGCAACAAAAGAAGAAAAGTAGAACTGGGTTATAACCCAGTATATAAAAATAAGTATGTATGAGTACCTGCAGATATTAATAAATGATTGAATGAATGAATGTATGAATGAATGAATACGAGAAGAGACAAATCTCTTGCGCAGAAGAATTCTGAATAATCTGTGTAGATAATGTGCCCTCAAGGAAATAGGGATTCACTCCCTACCCCTCACATGTGGGTTGTACATAGTGAATTTTTTTGCAGAAAAGACAGTATGGAAAGCAGTGGGGTAGGAAAGACAACATTTATATTGAAGAAACCTGAAAAGCACCACCTTAGCCAGGAACTTAGATCATCATGAGTGGTGGTAAATCACATATCTTTGATAAGATATGACAATAGTACTTCAATGCTATGGTCTTCCAGGTAAAACTCCATATCTAGTATAATTTAAAGAAAAAAAAATCAGCCAAATTTCTATCGGAAGGCATTCTTTTTTCTTTTTCTTTTCTTTTTTCTTTTTCTTCTTTTTTTTTTTTTTTTTCGTTAGACATTCTTAAGAACTTAGCTAGTAGTCTCAAAAATGTCAAGGTCATCAAAGACAAGAAAAGTCTGAGAAACTATCACAGCCATGAGAAACCTAAGGGTACATGATGACTGGATATAAAGTGGGATCCTAGATGGGATCCTGGAACATAAAAAGAAACTTAGGTAAGAACTATGGAAATCTGAATAAGCTACAGATTTTAGTTACTAATAACATATCACTATTGGTTCAGCAATTATAATAAATGGGGTATACTAATGTAAATTGTTACTAATAAGGGAAAATGGGTATAGAAATATAGAACTATCTGTGTTACCTTCAAAATTTTCTATAAATCTAAAATTGTTCGACAATTTTAAAAAGTGTATTTAAAAATAATTTAAATCCTTACTCTTTAATGAAACCAAACCAAACCAAGTTATGTGTCCCTTTAAACATGAGTCAGGGGGTCGAAGCTCTGTAACAGGCTCTGCAATGCATAGTAATGTTAAAAGAGACCTCTGTATAAGTAGTTCACCCCTCTAACCCAAACTAATGTGTTAAGAATCCAGAACAGACTTTGTCTGGATGGCAATGCTGTGACAACCTTGGAATGTGGAAACATATGGATGGTCATTTTCTGTCTTTTTATATTCTGTCTCTAAAAATGTCTGCCTGAAAATTTCAAGGGAAAGCAGCATTAAAATATCTGAATAAAAACATATGAAATATACTAAAATGGAAGGGTTCTAATTCTGATAAAAAAAAAAGTTTATCTTCAATACAGCATTAACCATATTTATTATTGGACCCCAATCTTGAGGGATAAAAACCACCTTTGTAACTCAGGCCTGGAGATATTTCTTCCATTAATGAAATCTTTTGAATGCCCTAAATAATTGAGTGTTCAGAAGCCAGCAACTCAAATTGAAGTTAGAAATGTTGTTTGTACAGGTGGTTTGCCTACTGGGAGTCGAAATCCTTACTTCTGTTGTCCATATCAATTATTCTGTGACTTTGTCTGTTTAACGTCTGCCAGTTTTGTAACAACAGAAGACTCTTTCTAAAAATTGCTGACATAACATTTATCAAATTATCCTAAGAGTGACATTCTGTTTTCAAATGAAAGGAATCAAGAGTAGAAGGAAATGCTTGGATGCTTAAATATTAAGTGAGTTGGATAATTCTCTCAGATTTAAACATTTAAAATGTGTCAAATAAAATTATCTGTAGTGTGCTATCTGCAATAATCCTTTCTGAAACACTTTAGTTTCCTTATAAGTGATAGTATTTTAAAACACTTATCTCTGGATTTAGAATTTTTTGATTGTGAAAGTTTGATTGTTTTGAATCTTGAATTCAAACCACCAGAAAAAAATGTAGTGTTTAAAATGTATGTTTATTGCTTAATTTTTAAGTTTTATTGGAAAATTAGTTTATGTACACACAGAAACACATATATAAGAATGATAATTACAGGGACGCCTGGGTGGCTCAGTTGGTTAAGCAGCTGCCTTCAGCTCAGGTCATCATCCCAGCGTCATGGGATCGAGTCCCACATTGGGCTCCTTGCTCCGCAGGGAGCCTGCTTCTCCCTCTGACTCTGCCTGTGCTCGCTCTCACTCGCTCTCTCTCTCTGACAAATAAATAAATAAAATCTTAAAAAAAAAAAGAATGATAATTACAAAAGCTTTCTGAATACTTCTTATAAAGAGATTCTCTAAATTTTGGCTTTTGGATAAAATTAACAAAAAAACAGGAAATTAGCAAAAGCCTGTTATTTGACCATGGCTTTTTCACTGGCTATTAGACTGCCAAACAGCTGAGTGCCCACTGCAATGTCCTTTCTGACAACTCTAAACTTGTTCATGATCAATGATAATTGTGATCATATCTAATTACTATTAGTGATATCAGTATTCTATTATGTTATTTGGGTTTATTATTAATAATTAAATATGCATTTTCAAATACTGAAAGCATTCTTGATGTAACTTAAAGTGAAAAATATCATTATGCATTTTATATATTGAAATTCAGTCATTTTAAGTATACGTACATTTTTTTCTGAAAGGAAAAATATCATATTTAATGATGATGGTGATGCTGTGAATTTTGTCTTAAAATATTCTTAAATATTTCAAAATATTTAAGAATATTTTAATAATTAATTAAATGACAATATATTACCTTAAAAAATAGGGAGACTATCGCAATCTTTTGGACCATTAAATGTGTTTGTTTTAATATAAATGGTATTGTACCAAATATGTTTTATCATAATTCTAATATTTTAGAATCATTTGGCATTACCAAAAATAATGGGAAAATAACCTTTAAAGTATACTTTTAATGCTTTGTCACTTAATACTTTCTAGGTCATGATTATCCCAAGAATAATCTTATTTTGGAATTCTTCCCTTATTGTGAGGGTGAATTTAAAGAAAAATATCAATTTTAATGGCTCCAGAATTTATGAAGAGGAAAATGTACAAAGTCACAAATAAATATTGATTTTAACATTAACCATTTTTCATTTGATCAAAAATGTGATTTTGGAGCACATCTGTAAATAGTATTATCCACTTATTTAAGTGTTTTACACTTATTATTTCAATAAATCCTCAAATAGTTCCATATTACAAATGATCTAAATGTAGGTTATAGGAGTATACAGTTGCCCCAGAATAGGTTAAAAGTATTGTCAGTATTGTTAATTGTGAGCTCAAAACCTCAGAATCAACCCAAAACAGATTAATTTCAAATATTTAAAAACATAATTTTTGCAAAGGGTAGTAATGTGTCCAGAAGTACATGAAAGGTTGAAAATATGAACAGTATGAAAGAAACAGCTGCTCAATTAGTTGGGGGTTTGGGGAAGTATGAGGATTGCTAAACCAGAGAGGCATAGAGATAGGAGAAGTCAGGAGCAAGAGAAGGCAGCGGCCATTACCCACACAAGCCCTGAGTCTGAGAAGTTATCTACTAGTCATTCTACCAGCAAGTCTCTGAGTCACTTACCTTACTCTGGGCTCATGATAGTCAGCATTTATCTTCACAGGTACCAGCTTCCACCTCAGTCACATATCTCTTTTCCTACTAATGATACAAAAAAAAAAAAAAAATTAACTCCAAAAGTAAATATTCAGAATGACCACTTCAAGGAAGAGAAGGAAAGATAAATACAATGGTCTTTGAGTGTTCCAGCCAGGCATACGTACTCTCTGCCAGAGGTGAGAGTGATCACCAGGTCAAAAGTTTACACTGCAGGTGAGCCCACAGAGGACTTATAAATCCATTTTTAAATTGAGATCCCAAAATGCTGTATTTTTCATTTCCTGGAAGCTGAAGGTTTCAGAGTGCTTTCCCATTGGATTGGCAGCTGAGTTGGTCTGGAAAGAATAGTGAAAGTGCAGAGTTGCACTGGTACAAAAAAAGTAGTGAACCAATGTCACACAGTATAGGAGATTCCTCTCGCCTAATTCTTACTCTGAAACCAAGCTCACTGAGCAAGCTAATGAATACAGCGTAGCTTCCCCAAAGGAGTATCAGCAGGGAGAAAATGTTCTGGCCAGAAGACTCAAGTGCCTGGTCCCCTCATTGTAAATTAATAAATCAGGGCTTTGATTTTTAAAATCAGTCTCTTGAGCTTATTTAATATCACAAGGCCCCTTAGCAATAGACAACTAGATTTCAGAGTCTGGAAAGACTGAGGGCCGGACTCAGAGCCAGGCAAATCTACCAAGGTAATGAGACTCTAAGAGGTCTGTTGGAAGGCAGCCTGCTGGCATTTTTTAGCAACACTCCTTCTTCTTCATGGCTGAGCCAAGTCTGATCATTTTTCCAAGGTGAACTCTGCAATGGGTACTTTGTAGAAACAGAAAATTAAAATAATACTGTTCATTTGTGCAGCTTGCTGTGGTTTATGATATATTTTCATTGAGTTGATCACATTTATAGAGCAGCTTTTCAGCGTATTTATTATTTCACTCACTTTACAGATGAAGAAAACCTAAGTGGATGTCAGATGCCCCCATATTTGCTCCCACAATAGAATTGTCTTCCTCCAGAAATACTAACCTCTGGAAGGAAGCATGAGCAGGAGGTGTTCCTGATGCTCTTCTGTTTATGGATCTGAAGGTTAGCTACACAGGTGTGTTCAGTTTGGGAAATTCATCAAGCTAGACATGTATGAAATTTTCATTTTTGTATTGACAATTGCACTTCAAAAAAAGTAACTGTATAAGTAGCAATGGTTAAAAAAGTTTCTTTTTCTTTTTTTTTTTTTTAAATATATCTTTACATTTATTTAAATGGTTAGGTTTAGTAGTCAATAAGCTTACCAGCACATTTTCAGCTAAAAATTGATCTAAGTCAGTAATCCTTCCTTTGAAGTAAGTTTTAAAACTCTATATAATGTTGCCACCAAATTATAGGTTCTTGGCTAAAGATTAATAATGAAGAGTAGGAAAAATGAATATGGTATTGGACCTATTAGTACATATTTGAGGAACCTGATAAACCTTATGAATAAACAAGGATCATAAATCACATTAAAATTCTTAGGATTCCATTGGGTTGGACAAATTGTACCTAGAAGTGATAAATGAATTATCCACAGAAATATTTTCAGGAGTTAGATGACCTTGCCGATTAAGGCTTGTATGTAGGGATGAGTAAGGAGATAGAGAAGTTAATTGAATACACATGTGACTGAATTAGACTAAAAGGGAAGTACCTAAGGGTTTAATGGGAAGATCAGTTCACATGCCCACTTCCTATGTTTGAGGTGTCTCACAAAGGAGAATTATAAATCCTCTCACTGTTTCCATTTCATTTGTAAAGACTAGTCTGGAAACACCCTTCATGGAGAGGTGATTTGGCCTCAGATATTGGAAACTATAAATGTGTCTGCTGGGTCTTTTTAAAGTACCCAATGAATACCAGGCTCTGGATGGGGGAGAAAGTAGGACTCCATCCGGAAGTTGGGGGCCGTTCCACACAAACACACAAAGGATCATTAAATCTGCTCTAAAAATTAAATGAAGTCTTAAAAAATAAATAAGTAAACAAACTGCATTTTTAAAGAAATCAGGGAGTAGAAAGGATTCTCTGAGGAAGTAACATTTTGGATAATACAAAATAAGTAGGACTTAGCAGGTGAATAAAGGCTGAGACCCTATTTCACCCTTGTAAGTAGATGTGGAACTGCCCCCAAAGCAAGCTCCTTTTTTAAAGAGATAAACCCTTGGTTACAAAGAAGCAAGTTATGAATAAGTCTTTCTGTGAAAAACACCCCCTTGTAAAAATGCCTAATTCTTTGGATACTTTTCCCCTTGGTGGCTGTCAGGTACACCAAATTTTAAAAACTTTGCTTTTTCCCTCATCTTATATTTAGAGAAAAAGATTCTCTCTCAGTCACAGATGCCTTTGCAGCCATTCTACAAACCCAAGAGCTCCCTGTAAGAGTCTCCAGGAAATAAAAGTGATTTTTCCAGCTTGGTAACAACACTATGCTTGATGAAAACAATACTGTCAGAAGCTAATGGAATGAAGTCTGTGGCCCTTCAAGAATCCTGGTTAGGAAAGCCCACTGAACTCACATAGGTATTTGTCCCAAAGTCCCTGATTTTCTGATATATTTTTCTCACAATCTTAGTAGGAAGTTTGTTTGACCTTGACTTGGCAAGGCTGACATAAAATGTATTTTTTTGCTTGTTTATTTGCTTGTTTTTGCATCCTCTTCATCTATCCAATAACCCCAGGTAATTAAAACCAAGTCACATCCCTTCTTTTCTTATTTTTTAATAGTATGAATGCAGTGAAAATGCATAAGCAAGAGATCCATGAAAGTTTGCTCTCAGTATTCTTACCCTTTTGTTCAGACTCTCAGCCCTACTCTGAGTCATTACACCAACTGGTGAATACCAATCCTCTTATGTTAGTACTTGGACAAAAAATTAGGGAGACTAAAGAGACTGAAGAGACAGGACAGTTAAATTATATAACCTAATACATCATTATCTGACACCCATCAAAAGAAAATATTGAAAGAAAATCCTGAAAAAGGGGGAGTATAGCAAAGACATGCACACTAGCAACAGGATAAGGAATCTCCAAATAGAGAGGAATAGTTTCTAAGTGGGTCACTTAAAAAGGATTTAAAAACAAAAAATACTCCTTCTTCCCAAATGTGTACTTGAAAAGGTTGACCTTTGAATTACCTGGATTTAAATTTCTTCGGTTATCTTACATGTCCTTTCCTCAATTCTGTATCTGAAATATGATCTTCATCAACGCTAATAACTTGTTGGAAGTGTTTCATTATTCATTTGTCACTGTTACAATGTTAAGGCTTGAAAAGATAAAACAATTCTTTTGTGTAGAGTATATTCAGAATTGAAGACTATTAGCAAATACAAAGTAGCTTGTATGCTTTGTATGCCAGGATACTCTGTATAACAAAAGGTTCTTAAAATGATATTATATGTTTTATGATTATCTCATCAAGAGACAGAATTTTTTCCTCACTCACTAAATCTGGGCTGGGTTTTTCTTGTTAACACACAGTGGAGGGAATTATGGAGTGCTAGTTCTTAGTCCATGCCTCAGGAAATCTTGCATGTTTCTACTCAAAGTTTTGGATCCCTACCACCATCATGCTGACAAGCCCAAGGTCATCTGCTTGAGGATGAGAGGCCCAAAGCCCAGTCATTCCTGCTGTCTCAGCCAACAGTCAGCTAAAAAAGGGATATGCCCCAAAGGTCATTCTACACCAGCCAGAGTACAAGTTAATTTTAAATACATGAACAAGCCCAGGCAAGATCATCACTATTGTCCAGCTGACCCACAAACTCAGGAGAAATAATAAATCCTATTGTTTTAAACAACAGAGTTCTGTGTTTATTTCTTCTACTGCAATAGAGAGCTAATATAGAAATTGGTATAGAGAGATGGAATGCTTTTGACTTAAACTGAGAGACTGGTTTGAAAAAAAAGCAATGAGCAGATAATGCAAACATGGTGAGCAAGTATTTAATAGAGGCTAGAAAATGGTGAGAGATTGCTACTGGATGCTGGAAAAACAGAGACCCATTATAAAATAACAAAACAATTGGCAAGACTATACCAATAGATATGTTACTAATAAATCGTTGGGCTTTCACAAAATGCTTTCCAGACAAAATGTTGGAAGTGTCAGTTGGCTTCTTTTAGCTGTATAAGACAGAGTACTTAAAGGACAGAGTATGAGTTAGAGCAGAGGTCTCCTAACTTTTTCTGTAAAGGGTCAGATAGCATCTTTGGCTATGTGACGATGGAGTGCCTATCTCAAATTTTCAGCTCTGCTATTATTGTGCAAAGAACAGACAGAGCCAATATGTAAATGAATGAATGTGGCTATGTTTCAGAAAAACTTATTTATGGACCCTGAAATGTGAATATAATATGATTTGCATGTATCACAAAATATTTTCCTTCTTTTGATTTTTTTGTAATATAAAAAATGCAATCATAGTCTTAGCTCCCAGTCCATATAAAAATAGGAGGCGAGCTGGATTTGGCTTATGGTCTTAGTTTGCCAACCTCTGAAGTAGAGAAAGAACTGGCCGGTTTTCAAGAAATTGGCAGAATATTAAAAAAAAAAAAAAAACGAAAAAACAAAAAACAAAAAAACCCAGAACTGTTTCTCATCTTCTGTCTTCCTAACCAGTAAGAGCTCCAACATGAAACAAGTTCTAAGGATAAGATCAAATCAAGTGTATTATTATAAGACCCTTCACTGATCCCTGTATTCCCTTCCAGCTAGATAAAAGGGTTTTTAAGAAACTTAAGAGTCTTATCCAGTAACCTTCTGACATGCCTAAAGCAGCTGTGAGTAAGTCTACAGAGAGATGAGCGTCTCCTGAATAATTGTGTATATTTGCCATGAGAATGGACTTGTGTCAGATTCAGAGGAAGCCTACAAGTTTTGTTGTACTTTTAAAAGAGCTTCATTCTTTTGACTCCTGCTCTGCTAGCAGATGAATAAACCTAACCTAGCAGGGAAGAGGAACAAGGCACCCCAATCAACATCCCACAAAGTACTAGAGGCAGAACTGCCAAGATGTTTCCCAGAAAATCACAGATGAGGAGGGAACCAGGCCTACACTCAACAACCTGCTCATGGTAGACTCGAAAAGCAATAATACCTACTTACCTCTTAGACCACACCACATTACAGGATTATTTGTGTACAGTGATGGGTCGCTGATGCAGAATGTCCCATTATTCATTTGCATATATCAGCATTTTGGTTATGGGGTGAGCTTAAGTTGGAAAAGCAAACCATAACCAAATATTTCTTCTGGCATAATATATTTAGAATTGAAGAATAATAGTGAATTCTAATCAAATTTGTAGATGTTCTGTATAATAACTATTTTTAGCTTCTTAAAATGAAGGAATAGCTTTGTTTTTACTAACTATATGTAAGCAGTACGGTTGACAAGATTCTTTTAAGGGCTAGTGTACTGAAGTCAGTAAGACTCGTCAGGGAAACTGGACCAAGTGTATAGTGTCAAGTCTCCAGCTCATAAAATTTGCATTCTTATATGAAAAAAAAGAATATATACTTATTTTCATTATTGAGCTATAACCCTTCAACTGCCTTTAGATGTTAATGCCAATTCGTTTTTGCTTAATTATATATTCACTATAAAATATAGAGGCCAGAAAAAGGAAGAGAGAGACTGAACATAACCATTTTGATGTTTAAGAGTAGATAAGCCACCCATTGAAAGAAAAGTCCTTTCTCTGAGGAGGGTAAATGTAATGTTCAGTCTGATTTTAGCAGTTCTGGAGGGATATGGCTCATTCAGTCTTCACACACATTGTAAAAAGCAACATTTTCAGACACTATAAATTTTGTAGTTTAATGTGTGAAAAGAAAATCAGGATTGACTCAACAGCAGGTCAATTAAACAATCCCTAATTGAACTTGAGTCCTTTTTTAGGCTTATTTTCATTGCTGATGGGAGAGAAAGAGGGAAACTTTTATTCCATTTGCTCATAAAATACCCAATGCAAGAATATCATTGTCTATACTTCTGGGTCTTTTAAAATCAGTCAACATCAAGAAGAGGGAGTGCAACTTTCTTAGATATTTGGTTAGCCTGTGAGTTCCTGTAATATTTAAACTGCTTCTCTAAATTAAGCAGAACCAAAGAAAAGGAAAATGATTTTTTTTTTTTTAAGTGATCAAACTGGAAAAAGTGACCAGAAAACCCCTCTGGTCATTTTCTTTTTTTATTCTATGTTCTTCTAACCATCCTTTATAGGCCACTTGAGAAACGAAAGAAAGGATGTTAAGGCCCTGGAGATATTGTAGCTGCATTAGCAAAATACCAGAACACATGTAAAAGGCTTGTAAAGCCTTTGGCCCTACAAATCTGACATATAAACTGTGCTACAATTGTCTTCATTTCCTCTTGTCCGTGACTCACTCTTGGTTTCTTATTCTGATGATAGAAATGATGACTTGAAGGAAAATTAGAGAACATTTTAACGTGGAAAATTTTGGACTTCCAAATAATTGTGCCAGGTGATATTTAAAAATGAGAACATAGCATGCTATATCTTCACTGACCTTACTAAATACAATGTTTTATGATGACTTCTAAATCACCTCATACCTTGATTATGATTTTCTATATTACTGTGTAATCCTTTCTGCAATATGGAGAATAACATGCAATAGAGATTAAAAGATCTTAGGTCAAGGAATATTCTGCTCTGTAATTTTAAGGAATGTGCAAGTGTCGGCTGTGATTACTGAGTGTTAATGTCTACTAGAAAGTTTATTGCTTTATGTTCTAAGTGAATGATATTAAGTTGATTATTATGAATGTTGAGTATATTCTGGTACACCCAGTTCTTCTTACCATTAGACTGTATTAAAAAAATATAAATATACATCATGTGAAATTGTAAGGAACAATGCATTAAAAAGGAAAAGAAAAACTATAATATATTCCAAAACATTCTGAGCAATTACAAATGGAATGTAAGAAACTGAGAAAATAATCAGGAAAAAAAAAGAAAGTATGAATTTTGTTTTTGCAAAATTAATAAAAAATCATACCCACATAAACCATTATATCATGGGTGATTTGTTGTTATACTCAAAAGTACTCTATGGTCTAGTGTCTCCTTGTGCTACTTATGGAAGTATTTGAATATCAATCAAGTTCATTCTAGAATATTGAGTAGATCAGTTTCTATAAATTTATAGTTTACTATTTTTATTCAACTGTGTGAAAACTGAGAAATAGTCATTTGTTGGAGAAAATTTTACAACTAGTGGAGGATTATACTGTAAACAAAGTGATTGCCAAACGTAATATATCTTAAACATCACATAATAAACTGAATTGTATTTTTCTTAGGAAATTTATTCTTAGGAAATTACTTTTTTTTAAGATTTTAAAATTGTTTAAGATTTTAAGATTTTAACATTTTCATTTATTTGACAGACAGATCACAAGTAGGCAGAGAGGCAGGCAGAGAGAGAGAAGAGGAGGAGGCAGGCTCCCTGCTGAGCAGCGAGCCCGATGTGAGGCTCTATCCCAGGAACCTGGGATCATGATCTGAGCCGAAGGCAGAGACTTTAATTCACTGAACCACCCAGGTGCCCCAGGAAATTATTTTTTAATGTCTTTTCAAATCTTTCAAATTCCTAGTGCTTTCATATTTACTTTTTTGTAAATTAAAAAGTACCCCTCAGGGAAGACAAACCAGCCTAAAGTGGCTCATACTGTTGCTAGTTTCTAGAAATTTCTAGATATTTATATTTATATAATATACCTATATTTGTGTAAATCTCTCTATTATAAATATAAAGATATTCATATTTAGAAATATATTTAGATATTTATAGATATCATTTGAAATAGTCATAAAAATAATAAAATAAATTTAATACAGATGTAGTAATTACTAAGTATTAAATATTGCAAACAAGTCTTTTACCAGTCATTTTATTTTTTAAAAAATTTTAATTAATTTATTTCAGAGAGAGAAAGCCTGCATGCAGTGTGGGAACGGGGAAGGGAAAGAGGCAGAGTGAGAGAATCTTAAGCAGTTCCACACCTAGTCCAGAGCCTGATGGCAGGGCTTGATCCCAGGTCCCTGAAATCATGACCTGAGTTAAAATCAAGAGTCAGACGCTTAACCAATTGAGCCACCCAGGTGTCAGTTTTACTAGTCATTTTAAAAGCAATGTAGTTAACAGGTGGTAGATTTCACAATTATAAGTGATTATTGGTGATATGGGATAAAATTTGCAATTATGACATGCACATGTTTAAAAATTGTCATATCCCCAACATTTTAGAAGTAAATGAAGACAAGGCACACTGAAATATTGCACACTGAAATGAAGCTCTAAAGATGACGATGGCCTATGCCAACGATAAAGGTCAAAATTTGAATAAGTTAATTCACATAGTGCAACAGTAGGAAAAAAATGTCACTTTGTAATTCAATGAATTATTTTATATAGCACATAACATAGAAATTTGTAAAATAAATGAACATTTTAAAAGTTTTATTCTTAGTTTTTCTTCTTGGAGAAATGAATAATGGTTGTAACTTGATTTTGGAATAAATAGTATTGTTAAAATGTTTTAGTGATTATGGTCATGATTTTATAAAGTAGAATGTGGTGGGAATTAAATTTAGAGAATAGTGTTGAAATGAAAAATGACTTTGATATTCTAGGAAGTAGACAGACATTATGGAAAATGCTACTTTTTTAGTTAAGAAAATCTAATTCCAGAAATAAAGATGGGGGAAAGTTGGACTCATTTGAGGATAGTGTAAAAATGATCTCAGGGACAAAAGGTTAGCTAAACCAATATGAATCATTTTGATTTTTTTTTTATCACAAAAATAGAATTTAAAGCCTTGGCATTTAGCTTTGCATCATCCTCCTAAGTAGATGATACTTTTTATTTTTTGGTCATCACATTGAAAATCTGGTAAGAGTTAAGATTCTCTTCCCCAAAATGTTTACATAAGCACATTGTTTAGCTAATACATTAGAGGAGGTTATAGGCCAAAGATAAGAGTCCCTGCTTGTTGTTGCCTTTAGGTAATTAATCTACTGGAGAGCCAGGTCCCCCAACTGGGCACATTAGTTCTGTCCTGGCATTGAAAACTGAAAAGTAAGGATGCCAATACAGACTTTTCTAAACAGACAAGCAAAAAATTCCCTTTAATTAAAGAATTATGGGAATACTAATTATATTGTTGAATAGATTTTTGGAAAATACAAAATTTAAGGCAGATTCTAAAACTTAAATACTGGAATAAACTCAATGTCAAGATTACCAATTCTTTTTTAGAATATTTTAAATATAAATATATATATAATATATATATGTATATTATATATACATATATATATTATATATATATATATTTTAAACATTAATTTCTGGTACCCTTCTATCACTTTTACTATCTTAATGTCTCCTTTCTGGCCAAACTGGCCAAACAGGCAGGAACTGTGTATTAACTGTTATATCCTCATCAACCAAAGCAACTAAACAAAGGTGTCCAAAAAGTGTTTATTACCTTTAGAGACACACATGGTTGGAAACAAGTGCAAGGGCCACAGCATCTCTGGTGGCAGCATCTCTGACACCATGTGGAGACTTGTTGCCTTAGCCTTCAAAGCCTTCACTTGGCATGAACTAAGAGTTTAAAAATGCAAAGGAGAGCTGTCTTCCTCCATATTGCTGCTTATTCTGGAGATTGGCTCCCATTGGTTAGTTGCAGAAAGACAACATAATGCATGCTTCCTGGTCCTGTAAGGAATCACCTTTCCGGATTCCACCTTAAAAATCTCTCCCTGTGGTTTCCCTGAGCCCCTTATCATCCACGGAGCAAGGTGAAATCAGTGTCAAGTACACAGTTGATTAATTGTCTTTGATAAGCTGTCCCTCTGCTAATAGAACTACTAGAGCAAACAGTTCTCTCACTTCAGACATTATTAAAATATATTTAGAATAATGTATTTATGTAGAATAAACTCCACATAGTAAGAAAACATAGTAAGATAAAGTAATGTGAGTTACTTCTTACTCCATATAGTAAGAAAAAAGTAATGTGATCTAAAAAGAGTATAACCATGTGCCAGGCAACATGCTCAGCATTTTAGACCACTGTCTCATTTAATCTACTTAATAACTCTTTTAAATAACAGACATTAAGTAACTCCCTTAAAAATCATACATGGAACTAATGGAAGAGAGTCACCCTGAGCCGTGTCTATTTTACCAGAAAGTCCCTAATTTCAGTTGCTTTGATATATGCCCTTAGGATAAAAAAGAGTATCAAGGAGAATCAGGAAGAAAATTATTACTCTGATTAGTAAGAATTCCATTCAAAGAAGGCCCCGCTTCAAATTCTAAAATTTGCACAAGATGAAAATACTTATCAGAAAGCCACAATGAGAGTATCAAAGCATATTAAAGAGAGGCTTCTGGGTGGCTAAGTTGGTTAAGCCTCTGCCTTTGGCTCAGGTCATGATCTTAGTGTCTTGGAATCCTGCCCAGCATCAGGCTTCCTGCTCCCAGGTAGTCTGCTTCTCATTCTTTGCCCTGCCACTTCCTCTGCTTGTGCTCTCTCTCTGTCAAATAAATAAATAGAATCTTTAAAAAAAAAAAAAAATAGAAAAAATTAAAGAAATTTAAAAAAAAAGTGTTCTAAAGCATTTGGAAACATTCTTGAGAAGGCAGGTATATAAAAGGCTATGTAGAATTGTGAGAACAAAATGTCTGTTTTTTTTTTTTAATGTATTTATTTGAATTCCCTTTTTGTATTCCCAGAGTATCTCTCTAAAAATTGTTAATGACTCAGCCTAATCTTGAGTGGTTCAATTGATTATAATTAATTTGTGAGGACTCCAGCAGTTATCAACTGGAGGAGAGTCTTGAAATGTTTAAACATTAAATCAAACATTAGACATTAAACAGCTTTAAACAACAACATTAAACAACAAATCAAACCAACTCCACACATAAGAAGGGAAATAATCAAGATTAGAACTGAGATCAATGAGGTAGAAACCAGAGATACAATAGAACGTATCAATGAAACTAGAAGCTGGTTTTTTGAAAGAATCAATAAGATTGATAAACCATTGGCCACACTAATCCAAAAGAAAAGAGAGAAAACCCAAATTAATAAAATTATGAATGAAAAGGGAGAGATCACAACTAACACCAAGGAAGTAGAAACAATCATCAGAAGTTATTATCAACAGTTATATGCCAATAAGCTAAGCAACCTAAATGAAATGGATGCATTCCTGGAAAACTAAAAACTCCCAAAATTGAACCAGGAAGAAATTGACAACCTGAATAGACCGATATCTGGTAACGAGATTAAAGCAGTGATCAAAAACCTCTCAAAAAACAAGAGTCCAGGACCTGATGGATTCCCTGGGGAATTCTACCAAACTTACAAAGAAGAAATAACACCTATTCTCCTGAAGCTGTTTTAAAAAATTGAAGCAGAAGGAAAATTTCCAGACTCTTTCTGTGAAGCCAGCATTACCTTGATCACCAAACCAGGCAAAGACCCTACCAAAAAGGAGAATTTCAGACCAATATCACTGATGAATATGGATGCTAAGACTCCCAACAAGATCCTAGCAAACAGGATCCAACAGCACATTAAAAAGATTATCCACCATGACCAGGTGGGATTCATTCCTGGGCTACAAGGATGGTTCAACATTTGCAAATCAATCAGTGTGATAGAACAAATTAATAAGAGAAGAGAGAAGAACCACATGGTTCTCTCATTGATGCAGAAAAAGCATTTGACAAAATCCAGTATCTGTTCCTGATTAAAACGCTTCAAAGTATAGGGATAGAGGGAACATTCCTGAACTTCATCAAATCTATCTATGAAAGACCCACAGCAAGTATCATCCTCAATGGGAAAAAGCTTGCAGCCTTCTTGTTGAAATCAGGAACACGACAAGGATGCCCACTCTCACCACTCTTCTTCAACATAGTATTACAAGTCCTAGCAACAGCAATCAGAAAACAAAGAGAAATAAAAGGTATCCAAATTGGCAATGAAGAAGTCAAACTCTCTTTGCAGATGACATGATTCTTTATATGGAAAACCCAAAAGACTCCACCCCCAAACTACTAGAACTCATACAACAGTTCAGCAACGTCACGGGATACAAAGTCAATGTACAGAAATCAGTAGCTTTCTTATACTAACAATGAACATACAGAAAGGGAAATTAGAGAATCAATTCCATTTCCTATAGCACCAAGAACAATAAGATACCTGGGAATAAACCTAACCAAAGAGGTAAAGGATCTGTACTTGAGGAACTACAGAAACTCATGAAAGAAATTGAAGAAGACACAAAAAGAGGGAAGACCATTCCATGCTCTTGGATCAGAAGAATAAACATTGTTAAAATGTCTATACTGCCTAGAGAAATCTATACTTCTAATGCCATTACGATCAAAATTTCACCAGTATTTTTCAAAGAGCTGGAGTAAATAATCCAAAAATTTGTATGGAATCAGAAGAGAGCCCAAATCGCTAAGGAAATGTTGAAAAACAAAAATAAAACTGGCGGCATCACGTTACCTGATTTCAAGCTTTACTACAAAGCTGTGATCACCAAGACAGCATGGTACTGGCATAAAAACAGACACATAGACCAGTGGCACAGAGTAGAGAGCCCAGATATGGACCCTCAATTCTATGGGCAAATAATCTTCAACAAAACAGGAAAAATATACAGTGGAAAAAAGACAGTCTCTTCAATAAATGGTGCTGGGAAAACCAGACAGCTATATGTAGAAGAACGAAACTCGACCATTCTCTTACACTGTACACAAAGATAAACTCAAAATGGATAAAGACCTCAATGTGAGACAGGAATCCATCAGAATCCTAGAGGAGAACATAGGCAGTAACCTCTTCGACATAGGCCACAGCAACTTCTTTCAAGATATGTCTCTAAAGACAAAGGAAACAAAAGCAAAAATGAACTTTGGGGACTTCATCAAGATCAAAAGCTTCTGCACAGCAAAGGAAACAGTCAAGAAAACAAAGAGGCAACCCACAGAATGGGAGAAGATATTTGCAAATGATAGTACAGACAAAAGGTTGATATCCAGATCTATAAAGAATTCCTCAAACTCAACACACACAAAACAGAAAATCATGTCAAAAAATGGGCAGAAGATATGAACAGGCACTTCTACAATGAAGACATACAAATGGCTATCAGACACATGAAAAAATATTCATCATCACTAGCCATCAGGGAGATTCAAATTAAAACCACATTGAGATACCACCTTATACCACTTAGAATGGCCAAAATTAGCAAGACACATTAGCAACATGTGTTGGAGGGGAGGTGGAGAAAGGGGAACCCTCTTACACTGGTGGTGGGAATGCAAGTTGATGCAGTCACTTTGGGGAACAGTGTGGAGATTCCTCAAGAAATTAAAAATAGAAATTCCCTATGACCCTGCCATTGCACTACTGGGTATTTACCCCAAAGATACAGATGTTGTGAAAAGAAGGGCCATCTGTACCCCAATGTTTATAGCAGCAATGGCCACGGTCGCCAAACTGTGGAAAGAACCAAGATGCCCTTCAACGGACGAATGGATAAGGAAGATGTGGTCCATATACACTATGGAGTATTATGCCTCCATCAGAAAGGGTGAATACCCAACTTTTGTAGCAACATGGACGGGACTGGAAGAGATTATGCTGAGTGAAATAAGTCAAGCAGAGAGAGTCAATTATCATATGGTTTCACTTATTTGTGGAGCATAACAAATGGCATGGAGGACAAAAGGAGTTAGAGAGGAGAAGGGAGTTGGGGGAAATTGGAAGGGGACATGAACCATGAGAGACTATGGACTCTGAAAAACAATCTGAGGGGTTTGAAGAGGCGGGGGTTGGGAGGTTGGGGGAACCAGGTGGTGGGTATTGGAGAAGGCAGGGATTGCATGCAGCACTGGGTGTGGTGCAAAAACAATGAATACTGTTACGCTGAAAATAAATTAAAAAAATTAGAAAAAAACACACACACACAGTAAAATATTTGGTAGTTTTATGTCTATAATTAAAGAGCCAGTCTGAAATAATACCCTTAAGTGGGTGTTTTGCTTAATGTTTCAAACATTCTCACTTCTATCCCTGTGTGCCACTTTCCTCCATTACATTTACCAGCCAATATTCCCCAACAATCTCTTAGATGTCTCAATCCCACCACCTCCACCATCAAACACAAGTTCACTTAGGCATTTGATGTGAATGCCTCATATTTCCTTATAAAACTTATCCAAAAAAAAAAAAAAAGCCGACATGACAAAGAGTAGCCTAAATTCTTACCCTCAGGAGTTTTTTCAATTTAATTTGGGTCAAAGCAATAATTTAAAAAATTATGCTCTATAATTTCACTGTCCCAAACCTTCCCCTGACAGTAGAGGTATTTGAGAGAAAAAGTGTATCATATTTCACACTACTTCTTTTTTCCTTTTTTGTCCTCAAAAATGCCCCTCATTCCTCAACTTTTGAGTGTTTTATTTGCAATTTATATTGAACAGAATGATCACTGGCATAGGACAGCTCAAATAATTATGACTAGGTATGGACTCTATGAAAAGTGAGTATCTCTCTGATTATGAGGCAAGAGGAAATTACTTAAATAATACTACACAGCATTTAAACTACTCTATAGAGGGCTTAAGAGGTACCAGGTGTTGCTTGGGGAGGAAGCTGAGGCCCCCTGGCACTTTTCACTAAAAAAAAAAAAAAAAAAATTTAAAATCCTCTATCTATGCAAACAAGTACTACCAATTTGATGGGTTTAAGAAATTTTTGTTTGTTTGCTTGTTTTTCAGTTTAGATATTATGAGAAATTTATTTTTGTCTAGAGTGGATCCTTTACAGCTTGGAATGATTTTTAAGAAAAATATTAATCTAGTTAAACTAATTAGTTACCAAACTTGAGATTTGATTAAATTTAATAATTTAGAAAGTGTTATTTCACCTTTCAGATTTCAAAGGGGTATTTAGTTTCACATCTTTGTTAAATTTAACTTTCCAGTAATTTTTGAATGTTAAGTTACAGCTTTGTTATGGGTTGAATTGTGTCCTCTCAGAATTTGTATGTGAAAGTCCTAATCCCCAATACCTTGGAATGTGACTGTATTTGGAGAAAGGCTGTTTAAAGAGGCAAGTAAGTTAAAAAAGGGGTCATTTTGGTGAGGCCCTAGTCTAATATGATTAGTGTCCTTATAAGAAAAGGTTATTAGAACATACACAACAAAGATGGAGGGAAGACTATGTGAGGACACAGACAGAAGATGGCCATTAGCAAGTCAAGGAGATAAGCTTCCTTCTTTTTTGCAAGAAATCAAACCTACCAAAACCTTTAATTACATCTCGGATTTCTAGCCTTCAGAATTGTTAAGAAAACAGTTTCTGTTTTTAAGCCACCTAGTTGTGATACTTGGTTAAAGCAGCTCTAGGAGACAAATGCAAACTTGTAGTCTGAAAATAATTTAAAATTTACACTCTAACTTATTATGTTCTTCACTTAAAAGCATAAAGTACTAAGTCTTTAATTCCTAGAGATCTAAATAATTTCAGATTGGTTAATTACACCAGCTTCAGATCAAATAATAACATAATGACCAACATGGAAACCATCTAAAATATAAAGAATAACTTATAAAAGGAATTTACTTATGACTTTGGTCAGAGAATCAAATTCTAGATGTTTGAGACCATTGCAATTTCTCATCCAGGTTTCCTAAAAAGTCACTAAATATGTGTGCTTGGTAGCATTGAATGTGAATTTCAGAGGTAGAATAGCTGTAGAAAGAAGAAAGAAGAGATAGCCCTGGAAAGATCACCTGGTCAAGGCAAAACCACTCAGGGAAGCAGAAATATCTATTTAAATGTACACATGATTGTCTTTTATGTTCCTGTAAAAACTACTGAATGAGTACTTGCTCTCTCTTGTTTTATTTTACTCATTTTCCCTAATGCTTTACATGTACTGGGCTTCATATATGGTTTAGTATAAAAGAAAAGATAAGGTAATTGATGACTGCTGTTATTTCTTTTTTCTTTCTTCTTCTTCTTCTTTTTTTTTGAAGAATAGGTTACTAATGAGTAAGAAGAATAAAGAATTATGTAAGCAAATATAGCGTTTGGCAAAACCTATATTGACAGTTCAGCTACTATACTTCTTACTATGTACCTTGAAATCTGACCTGTGGTATTTATTTACACTAAGCAAAAGAATTTAAAAAAAATTGTGGACATATTTTTCCTGGATTTATATGATTTTGTACATACTTATTTTTAGATATTTCTTTGCAACATTAATTTCTGAAAACTCATCTACCTGATTTACTTTCAGTGATTTATCATTATTATGAAATCTGAATTGACTATCTGAGAAGAAATGAGAATAATATTCAACTTTTTATTAAAAAGAAAATATTGTTATGTTATCAGATTGAATTAGCTTTTCTTTAGATGGCACAAATCAACTTACAATACTGATTTTAGAATCACCTGATAGAGTGCTCACATAAATACATACCCTATACGCATGGATGCAACAAACTGCCTTTTTCATCTTCCCAAGAATTAACATTTTGAAGTAATAGTGTTGGATCTTGGTGGCTTAATTCAAATATATATAACTCATAAAAATACATATAACTCATATAAAATACTCATATCAGTTTCTCTATCTTTTTTTCTTATTCTAGCTATCTTCATATTATGCGTTTTACTTGATGTAATGACCAACTGAGAATTGCAATGTGTTTTTCTCTCTCTTTTTTTAGGATAGACTAAGTGACATAACAAATATACCTCCAAAATATATACTGACTCCAACATAATAGACATGTACAGCTAGCAACCTCTGCTCCATAACATGAAAATAGTTTATTTTTCCATACTCTTCCCCATGGATGAAATACTCTTCTTCTGTCATGACCCAAAAAGAGAACATGAACTCATTCTCAGGTCTGGAAACCATGCAGTCATCTCATCTGATAGACTAATTTAAATCACATGATTTAATTTACCATATTATACTTCAGCAAAAGTGATAAGCTTTGCCAGGATTGTTCATTGCCTTTTCTCTGGGAATGAAGAGCAGAAAACACATTCTTGATACATGGATAAAAGAATAAATCTTCAAAATAATTTAACCAGAACTAACCAAGTAATAAAATGAATTTCCAGACCTCAAAATGGCATTATCCTCTAGGAGTATGTGCTGAATTCCTATTAGTTTAGTTCTTCGGATGGTTTCTCAGAGTGATAGAGACTCATAATTGCCATCTGTGACATGTAATTTGGGAACCAGTAATGAAATATTCACACTACTTTGTGTAGTGTGAATTTTTAAATTCATAAACGTCGATTCATCTTTAATTCATCTTCAATTCATCTTTAAATTCATAAATGTCGATTTCACTCCCAAATTTTGCATCCTAATTCTAAAATACTCAAGGACTATAGTGAGTAGACTAAATTTAAACATATGATAGTTAATAAAGATTTTAGATTGAAATGAGACTAAATAATAATAACAGTAATAATAATAACACTATTCTCTCACAGTTCTGGAGACTACTGGCACAAAAATCATGGTGTTGGCAGAGCCATGCTCCCCCTGAAGAGAAGAATCCTTTATTTTCTCTTCCTAGCTGGTGGCTCATAATCCTTGGTATTTTTTTTCTTTTTTTCTTTTTTTAATTTTATTATTTGACAGAGAGAGAGAGATCACAAGTAGGCAGAGAGGCAGGCAGAGAGAGAGGGGGAAGCAGGCTCCCTGCTGAGCAGAGAGCCCGATGTGGGGCTCGATCCCAGGACTCTGAGATCATGACCTGAGCTGAAGGCAGAGGCTTAACCCACTGAGCCACCCAGGTGCCCCAATCCTTGGTATTTTTTGCCAGTGGCAACATAACTCCAATCTCTGCCTCTGTCATCACATGACCTTCTTCTTTGTGTCCCTCTGTAATCCCCTCTTTCTTTTTTTAAGGACACCAGTATTGGATTTAGGGCTCATCCTAATCCAGTAACCTCATTTTAACTTGATTACATCTTGCAAAGATCCTTTCTGCAAGGTCACATTCACAGGGTATTAGGACTTCAACATATGTTTTGGAGGGATACAGTGTAACTCATCAAAGCCTAATCATAATCAGCAATTACATTTCCATAATGTTTCCTATGTGCCAGGCGCTGTCTTAAGCGCTTTGTGCATGTTAGTTCATTTAACCATCTTGATTCTTTGCAGTAAGTAAAATTATTACCTCCACATAACAAAAGAGAAAAGTAAAGCAGAGCAGAGAGATTTTCTTTTTTTTCTTTCATTCTTTCTTTTTTTTTTTTTTTTTTTTAATTCACGGCTGCTAATCCCAGGTTAATATCCTCATTGAAGTGCTGGTGATTTTAAACACTACAGTTGGGACGCCTGGGTGGCTCAGTTGGTTAAGCAGCTGCCTTCGGCTCAGGTCATGATCCCAGCGTCCTGGGATGGAGTCCCACATCGAGCTCCTTGCTCGGCGGGGAGCCTGCTTCTCCCTCTGCTTCTGCCTGTGCTCGCTCTCTCCCCCTCTCTCTCTCTGATGGATGAATAAAATCTTTAAAAATAAATAAATAAATAATTAAAAAATAAACACTACAGTCTACATCCAGCCTCTTAAATAATATGTGACTCATTCATTGTAGCAAGTATTTTTGAGTATCTCTTTTGCAGTAGAAACTGTGTGTCATGCTAAAGCTAGAGGAATTTGGATAAAAATCTAAGACCTTAATGTACACACACACACACACTTACTTTAATATGAGTTTGGAGATATGGTTTGGATCTGAATTGTCTGCCTTTTCTGTGTGAATTTGGACAAATTATTTGCTTTTCTTTGCCTCAGGCTTGTTATGAAGGCTTGAAAATTTTATTTATTTAAAAATTTATCTATGTATTCTAGAGAGAGAGTGTGCATGCACAGCCTAGTCAGGGGAGAGGCAGAGGAGAGGGAGAGAGAGACTCTTAAGCAGACTCCGTGCTGAGCATGGAACTATATCCCATGACCCTGAAATCATGACCTGAGTCAAAATCAAGAGTCTAGCACTCGAAAGACAGCCACCTAGGAGTCCCAAAGGTTGAAGATTTTAAAAGTTAAATATGTCTAAATTGCTTAGAACAGTTTCTGACTTATATACTAATATGCTATTATTATCATTGTCATTACTACCAACAATAAATTCTGAATTATCTACTTTACATAGGTGAACTATTTGAAGATACATTAAACTTTTAAATAAAAACAAATATTATTTTATTTTTTTATTTTTAATTTTTTCTAAAGATTTTATTTATTTATTTGACAAAGAGAGAGATCACAAGTAGGCAGAGAGGCAGGCAGAGGGAGAGGGAGAAGCAGGCTTCCTGCTGAGCAGAGAGCCCAACACAGGGCTCAATCCCAGGACCCTGAGATCATGACCTGAGCCAAAGGCAGAGGCCTAACCCACTGAGCCACTCAGGTGCCCCAACAAATATTATTTTAATACATATTTCACTTCTTCCACCTAAGCTTTATAAAGAATTGTTTATTGGGGTACCTGGGTGACTCAGTCAGTTAAGCATCTGCCTTCAGCTCAGATCATGATCCCAGGGTCCTGGGATGGTCCCCAACATTGGGCTCCCTGCTCAGCGGGAAAGCCTGCTTCTCTCTCTCCCACTGCCCCTGCTTGTGTTCCCTTTCTCACTGTGTCTCTCTCTGTCAAATAAATAAAACCTTAAGACAACAAAAAAATTGCTTATTTCCTTCAACATAGCTGTAAGCACCTAAACTTAGAACGATATTCTTCCCACCTCTGCTGTTTGATACAGGTTCTCCTGTTCCAAAAGTGGAGCAGAGAAAACCAGAAGGTCAGCTATGTGTACAGTGACAAATGAGTGCCTACACATTGGTGATGCGACTGTCATCTCTGAGATAACATTCCTGAGAGTCCTGCATGAGGCATAAAAAGTGACAAAGCTGCATCAGTCCTTAGATGAGTGTAAACACAAGTTTGTAAACTTTAAGTGTTGAGTTTGCTTGTTGTAATGACTCATCCAGATGAGAGAAAACAGCCTCTACACTTCTCATCAGGCTCTACACTTCTTTGATTTTCAGAAGTAGATATGTTCCTGATCATACTTATTGATCATAGCATGCTATATAGGATTGTATATGCTTCCCCAACATTTTGTTCTTTCTAGGAAGCAAACATCATACATCTATTTCTATTTGAAATTAAAAAAAAAAAACAACAACAATAATTGAAGTGCATCTAGAATTATTTTTTTCCTGATATCTCACTTGGGTGTGTGTGTGTGTGTGTGTGTGTGTGTGTACAAACAAACAAACAAAAAACACCTAGTGTCTTTGATTTCTACATTTCAGAAAAATGGGTTATTTGCCCTCAAAATTAACATGATGATGCCTTTCAGCTAGTAAAGTGGAAAACTTATAAATAAGATGGATTTGGGGACATGAAGTTAGGTTTAATGAAAAGAAACCTAACTTAGCATCTAGTATCTCTCTGGCACACTGGGGTCAAAGTGGATAAAAGTTGAGTCGTTAACTTAGAAAAAGTAAAAACATAAACCTCTGTATGTTATCAGATGCTTACAAAAGCATATTTATAAAATAATACGTAAATCCTTAGATATGTTTGCATTTGTTATTTTCCAGCAGTAACAGAATCAAAGAATGCTGGAAGAGGAAATTTTTAAATCAACTTTTTAAAAAAACCTTTTCATGCAGACCTGCATTCCTTATAGCAGAGAATAGAATTTTGTAAAAATATGATTATTCATTTCCATATAACTACTAGGGTGAATCTGTATGAGTGGCGACATCCCCTGCCTTTGGAAAATACCAACTTTCTCTTTGTTCTGCTACTTCGATACTCCACTTCAGTGTAAAGTACAGTAGTTTGGGGGAAAAAAATAAGAGAAAATGTCTATTTCTACCTCTAAGTAAGAAAACATATCATGCAGTAATTTCTAGTAGTGTTATATTGTTTCCTCAAATATATTGTCTTTTGCCTTTTCTTTCAGTTCAAAAACAGTAGCTTGGGGACAAGAGCAAATCTTAGAGTAAGAAAGGAAAAATTCCTCTGCCTTAATAAATTTACCAGGGGACAGGAAGGAATGAGGCTAGCAGGGGCAGAATGCCACGGATACATGGTAAAGGGACTCCCAAGGATACCACAAAGAATTCCACAAGTATATGCTTCCTAAGGAAGATGACTCCACTACATATTGAAGCATTTAATGCAATTTAATGAAAATAAGCAGATACTATGTACTGAAATGCACATATGTGTTACAGATTTGAGCTTTTCATCAGTAACATAATAACTCCCCTTAGGTTTCATAGCCCTTTCCCAAACATGCAGACAGACACATATGATATGTGTGGAAAAAGATGGCTTTGCTTTTGTGAGATATGTAGTTGGATTAAGCTGATCAAAACAGAGATTGCCCATTTTGTTTCCACTATGGAATTTTTGGTCTCCTGACAAATTTAATTCCTTTCTTTTTTTTCTTTTCTTTTTTTTTTTTTTTTCACATGGAAGAGTATCTTAAGTATATCACATGCTGAATGTGTGTGAGTCCATTAAGAAACTGAAAATTTTCTCCATGTACAATGGAAATGATTTTGTTATGAACAAATCTATTACATAATGTCTAGGTATTCACCCCACAAAAGTAGATATGGGAGTTACGTGTGCACACATTCTCAAAAATAAGTAACTGTCCCTGATAAATAAGTGTGTTTGACCCCAAAGGACTGTGTTGTAATTAATACTGATGGAGAAACCAGAGTCTGGAATTTCTTTAGCAGATACACTGTAACACACTTCCAGCTTTGGCCTCCTGGGCTCTCCGTAGGTGGCACCGTACAGGTGCAGCACTCACTGGCTGAACATAGCTCAGCAGCTTTACACTCATCTAGACCAGAGATCAGCAAACCTCTTCTTTGAACAGGTCAGATAGTAAATATTTTTGGATTTGTAGGCCATATGCTCTCTGTCACAGCCTCTTAACTCCGCTCTTGCAGGCTGAAAGCTGTCACAGACAATATGTAAATGAGTGGATGTAGCTGAGTTCCAGTAAAACCTTGAGATTCAGCTCACCAAAACATAAACTAGACATTATAAAGTTTACCCCCCAAACTAAGGAATTTGGTGTACATTTACCCACAAAATGGAGTGTCCTTTCAGATTTATAGTTCAGTTTCTTTTTTAAAAACATTTAAAACTATTGATATAACCATATTTAAGTGTTCTTTGTTATTGCTCAATCTAGAACCTTCCCTCAGAAGTTCCTTTGTTAAATTTCTCTAACAAAGTATAATTTATTTACCCTATTATATTCTAGAAAGTTTTAATGGAGGTTGACAAAGATGTCTGCAAGACAAAATAATGTTAAAATAGGTGAGAAAAATGAGATGTGGGTTATGGTAGGATAGAAAAATCAAATGCAGCAGGATGAGATGCACAAAGGACATGTCATGAAATTTTGTGCAGTTTCCAGAAGTGAAACATGTAATTTATCTTAAAGCCGTTTAAACAGTTAATGGAGAAAGAAACACAATCAGATTGATGGGTCAGTGTTCAAGAGATGAAATCTCACTCATGCCACTGGAAAAGAGCAATGGATACTTTCTAGTTTTGATACATGAGAGAAATGGTTCCTGTGGTCTCTATCATGAAAACTATGCTAATAGACTTGTCACTTGTTCCACCTCAGGGAGTTATTTCCAATAAACATGGTGAGTGGTTTCCTAGGGCAGGAGGGCAACCTAATCAAGATCTTTGTTAAAAATATCAATTATATTATTGCTAAAATATGACTTTGAGGAAAAACTTGTTCTTAATAGAAGGGATCTCTAGTGAGGAAGCAATAAAATGTATCAAATAAAGTAAAACAGAGTGCTAGAAATTATAGCAGTGATTTGGATTGAAGTCCATCTTCAACGTACTGAGTAATGTGGCTCAGAAAACATTAGAGACAGAAGGATCTTTGGAAAAGTAATCAGGAATAGGCCACAGAAAAATGAACATGCTGTTTTCTCTGGTATGCCCCTTATTTCACCCAAAACATTGGGTAGAAGAAAATCTCCCTCTCCACTCCCTGGGAGTGAGAGAGACCTGAGAGCCTAGTATAGGACAGGTCTGAGGTTAACATTACACTCAGGGTTTATACCCAAAGAAAGTGGGAATGAAGACAGCCCCAAACCAGAGTTTAGTGCAACACTGAGAAATTGGCAGCAGAGATGAGTCACATTGTCTCTAAAAAAAAAAAAGAGAGAGAGAGAGAAAAGTTGACAAGTTCGTTTTACAGTATAATAAGTGACTATGTAAAGCAAAGAGAGACATAAAAACAAAAACAAAAACAGTAGAATAGAAATAGCAGCAAAGCTCTTTGAAGATTAGCAAAAAATAACTAAAATCTGAAGAAGTTTAAAAAATAACTTTAGAAAAAAATAACTTTAGGAATTATGTTTTTAGAGTTCTTTCTCTCAGAAACGATGATTAGCTTGGCAGTGACAGGCATGGACTCCACAAAGCAGACAAATAAAAAATGCATACATGCATATATACATATATATGGAATAAAAGAAAATAAAGCAAAATTTTTATTGTAAAATATTAAAGTATAATTGAATCTGCGATTTTTTTCTATTTTTAGATAACTTGGCTGAAGTTGTACCAGTCACTCTGTGTGGGGCTGAGCTAGCATCAACTAGAGGGGAAAAACAAAAAACAAAAAACAAACAAACAAAAAAACCCAGATTTCATTTTACATTTACAATTTCAGTTAAAATTTAGAAGTATACTGACTGTGAATCTAAATCCAAGGAATACTGAGCTGCTTAGAGCCTCCCATACATTCAGCCTTGTATCCCACCAACCCCAGCCCCAGGCTGGCTCCCTGTGGCACACTCCCTGCCTCCACAGCTCCCTTCCTGACCTGACACAGCACTGTGGCGGCAAGTGTGTGGGCCAGAGGTAAACTGCTTAGGTTTGAATCCTGACTTAGCCACATTGTCTGTCTGAGATCATGGACATCGTACTTCTCTTCTCTGAATTTCACATTCCACACCTGCAAAATGTCTCAAAGCTCCCCCATTAAATCTCTGTGGATAGAATGACAAGTGCATAGTAAGTACTCAAGAAGAGATAATTATAATTCAAACAAAGCTAAATGGCCGCGTTTTAAACAAGATTTATTAGCTACATGTAGCATTGTCATAGTTCCTTCTGGGAAAAAAAAAAGAAAAAAAGAATCTTTCCATTCCACCAAAAAATAGCTAGAAACAGCATATATTTCTTACCATTAGAATCATGTGTTTCAGCATTTTCAATTGCATTCTAAAAATAATGCAGAACTCAGTTTATTTTCTTAACGTATGTCTAGTAAATGCTTCACATACAAATGTTCATTTTTAATTAGCAGCTTTTATTTCTTTCAATAAAGAACATAATACTTTATAATTTACAAAATCCAGTTAAAATCCATATTTGCTTGGCCTCCCATCAATGCCCTCAGGTCTTACTCCACACTGTGGCTCATACAGTGACATGTTAGAAAATCAACAATCCAACTGTAGTATGTTATGGCAAGTAGTATAGACTTTACTAAAGATTTCAGGGAGAGATGCCTACCTTAAAGTAAAATTGTATAAAATGTCTTCTGAAATTCTTTTAGTTTTATCCCTTGAAGCTCTCTGGCTTATTTGCAGCCTCATTTCTTTCTTCCCCATAGAGTCTCTCCAAGTCCTTTTAAAAAAAATTTTTAAATTTTTTTCCAGAGATTCCCATCTTAGTTTAAATCACTTATTTGGGAAAAACAAAAAAGTTATATTAGCTAATTTCTTAAGGAAGTTTCTTTAGAAAACAACTCAGCCAAGTGGACGAGCTGAGTTCCCTGTTCCTCAAACATTCCC
This sequence comes from Mustela erminea, assembly GCF_009829155.1. Taxonomy (NCBI): domain Eukaryota; kingdom Metazoa; phylum Chordata; class Mammalia; order Carnivora; family Mustelidae; genus Mustela; species Mustela erminea. Next base: position 81,091,132 of record NC_045615.1, read on the forward strand.
AACCTTTCCCCACCTTGAGACAGATAACCTACTCTTAAACTGTCATTGTCAGAAATAATTTGATGTTTATGGGTACACTTGAAGCCACAGCCATTCCAATCTATTCACTTGCTTTGAGCCCACTGGGCTATTTCCCTTTATCTGAGTGCTCCTCTGAGTAAAGCAACATCAGAGTGGGCCTGGGAGAACCTGCGAAGCGTCTGTGCAAACTGTGTCCACGCCAACGAGCCAGCAACACAAGCAGAGGCAACAGGATCAGAAGATGCTCATAGCTGATTTCTAATTTATGTATTTTTCTAAAGGAGGTTGGTTTGCTATTTCTATGGACAAAGAATCAATAGTACTATGGCTTACTGTCTTTCTGTTGAAAAGTATGTGGGTGACTTAATATATATTCATGTTTCATGACTTTTTCTTTGACATGTCATCTGTTTGGACATGCCATATATGTGTGTGTGTGTGTGTGTGTGTGTGTGTGTGTGTGTATGCGGGTACACATACCTAGACACACATACATATGTGTACTATTTCTTGCCCGTCTCTGGATGTTATTCTGTGATCTTGGTTCAAGAGATGATATTATGATCGCATTCTCTTAATGCTCTGTTGCCCTCTTGTCAATTTGTTCTCTCCAGAAATATATACTCTAGTCTAAAACTTATTCAAATGTACAGTCCTTTCTGAGTTTCCTTTGCCTGCTTAAGATGAGTTCATCACTGCTTCTTCAGAATTGCTTGCTTCTCCCTTATAGCCATGGTTACTTTAATATATACTTCCTTCTCCTCAACCATTATGAAACTTTATATTCTTGTTGCCTAAAAAATACCTGCCACATAGAACATGATTTATGTTCATTGAATATATTGAAGCTACTGAGAGCGATTAGTGGTTTGGTTTTTCAGATGTTAAAATTTTTTTTTCAGATGTTAATTTTGAGAAGCAGTTGTTTTGCAATTGATCTCCTACTAGAGGAGAAAAAATACATCTAATGCAGATGGACACAAGGAAACAAAACTCACAGTTGGACTTGCAAAAAAACCCTGTGACAGATATGTTTTTGTAAAGGAGAAAGAAAAAGATGTTTTTCAAAATCAGTACAATGGTAAGAAATGACATTACTTGTTTCCTACTGCTATGAAACTTAGTTGTTTATACTGGGTGGTACAGATAAGCTATTACAAAATTTGGGGGCTAATTTTCTTTTGCCCTCTCTCTGAGAAAGAGAGAGAAAGGGAATGTGTGTGAGTGTGTGTAAGAATATACAGAACAGGGGCGCCTGGGTGGCTCAGTGGGTTAAGCCTCTGCCTTCGGCTCAGGTCATGATCTCGGGGTCCTGGGATCGAGTCCCGCATTGGGCTCTCTACTCTGCAGGGAGCCTGCTTCCCCCTCTCTCTCTGCCTGCCTCTCTGTCTACTGTGATCTCTGTCTGTCAAATAAACAAATAAAATCTTAAAAAAAAAAAAAAAAAGAATATACAGAACAAAATGAACCCTTGCTTCAGTGATCACATTATAGAGGGCCCTAAACATTGGCCAGTGGCAATTATGTATGTGCCTGCAAACACATGAACATGCCAAGCATGGGCCTCCCTCAAGTGAAACAAAACATGTGGCTTTACTATGATCAATGGAACTCAAGTCTGAAATGTAGAATTCTACCACTAATCATTATTTCTCTTTTATAGATACACTGACAGACTATACTAGTTGTCATGGAAATTTTTAAAAAGATTTATTTATTTATTTTAGAGAGAGAAAAAGAAAGAGAGCATGAATGGGGGGGCAGGGAGAAGGACAGAGAATCTCAAGCAGACTCCACGCTGAGCACGGAACCCAACACAGGGCTCCATCTCAGGACCCTGAGAACACAATCTGAGCTGAAACCAGGAGTCGGATGCTTAGCAGACTGCACTGCCCAGGTGCCTCATCATGGAAATTTTTATTAACAGCTCCAAGTTGCTGCAAAAATAATTGAGGAATATATCAATTAATCTTTATCCAAAATAATTTCTGTGTTTTCAGTGGTTTAATTCATTTCACTAACAACCATTTTAATAACAGGCTTATGTTTTTGTGGAAAAAAAACCTCTATAATATCTCCAAATATGTACAAATTTTAATTTACAACTATCAATATTTCTGTAACATTCAAAAGACTTTTGGACATATTTGCTTTTGCTCAGTTTTCCAGAGCATTACATGAAATTGAAAATTACTTTACAGTAACAGTGTTGACACTGATTCAGTTATTTTTATACTTTCAAATAATTACCTGGAATTAAAATTCAGAATGATCTACTTACCTTTCTCTGAATTTCTTTTTCTATATACTGAGGTCTTCTCTCCTGTTCATTGATGAGATTATCAGTCTCTCACTCCTCTGTAAGAATACTGGCAAAATACTGGCACCGAGATATAGCCTTGTGACAGTTTATTAAGACAGAAGAGCATGGCATAAAAGATTTCTGAACAGCTAATTACAACCAGTAGATAGTAACAAAGTATTCCAGAAATGTGACAAAATATCTGTATTGATGACAGAAACATTGAGGTGTTTCCTGAGGAGATTAAATTGTATTTAGAAGTCACCCTTTGAATTTATTAACTTTTGCTTCTTGAGGACTCTAACAACATTGCTGATCTTGTTAACGTGGTTTGGTTTTGGTTTTACAAAACCTCCTTTATCTCAGACATCTGCACTGAATATTCTCCCCTCTTAAGATCCAACATCACTGTCCTAACCAGGACTGTAAACAACAGGGCTCAGAAATAGGAGAGTGCTGTTCCTTTTGTTTACAGCACTTACTTTATAAGAAGCATATCTCTTAACATCGTATTTTGTTTACTAGAAACTAGTGGTTTTAGGATGAAACGAAGAAGCTCATTGCCTCTAAGATAAAATTATATGAAAATGTTGAGTCTGTTCTAAATTCAGGCTTTACAATCAAGCTAGAAAAAAGAAGCTCCTTCTGGAGATCAAAATTCTGGCAACACTTTAGGATGGAACTTGTGGCTGTGATACAGGAAAGCTACTGAACAAGAAATAACATCACTTGGGGTTTGCAGCCCAGTGCCAGTGTGTGCCAAACTCCTCGTCTTCATAAATATTTATGAGTGGTCTCTGCCATCTCATTAGAATTTAATTCAAAGACAACAGGTGCAAGCAATGATTGCTCAAGCTAGGCCAACTAACTTTGTTATTGTGTTCCAAGTTTTACATTTAGAAGAATCTGTAGAGGGCCGTCTCAGTGACTTCTTTGGTTTATTCATTTTATTTTTTTAAACTCCTGGTTGGGCACTTCTAACTGTGAGTGACTCGCTTCCACTGAGCTGTAGTCTAGTTTTAACAACCAACACTTGGGGTGGCTGCATGGCTCAGTGGGTTAAGCTTCTGCCTTCAGCTCAGGTCATGATCTCAGGGTCCTGGGATCGAGCCCCACATCGGACTCTCTACTCTGCAGGGAGCCTGCTTCCCCCTCTCTCTCTGTCTGCTCCTCTGCCTACTTGTGATCTTTCTCTTTCTCTGTCAAATAAATAAATAAATAGTCTTTAAACAACCTACACTAAATGGAAGATTATGCAAATAATTATTGAATTACATCTATCAAGAGTGTAATGAAAGAGATATAGAATCAGCTATAAATAAGTATGGTAGGGAGTTCCGCTGATTTCAAAGTGTTCTTAGACCTCTAGGGTGCTTTGAGGTTCGCCAGGCCAAGTAGAGTGAAAGAGGGATGGGAGAAGACCAATCTGGGGAGCTTGAGATGCCTCGTTGAGAGCCTTGAGGTGGGTTGACCCTTGGTTCCTCCTGAAAGCAGAAGACAAGAACAGGTGGGTCCTAGTAGGTCCAAGAGGGCACAGGGCAAGAGAAGACTAGCAAAATAATCAGAAGTGAGATCTCAAGCATTTTTTAAGCCACAGTAAAAGATCACTCAATCATCCAGTGTATTCAACAAACATCTGCTGAAGGTTCATTCTCTTCCAGGTATTGTTCTACATGCTGGTGTTATGGCGGTGATTGCAAGAGAAAGAACACTGTCCTCACATAGCTTAAGTACCAGTGGGGAGACAGAAAGTAAGCACATGAGTAAATATAAAGTGGATCAGTAAGTGTTACAGAGAATAGTAAGATTACGTTAGGTGGATATGTAATAACTATCACGGGAGGTACTGTTCTATGAAGATGGTCAGGGAAAATGTTATTATAAGGGACAGACACACACAATAAGGAACACTTGGGTAGACGATGGAAGAACTTGTGATGAGAGCAATGCAGATACCTGGGAAAAGAGTGTTCCATGAAACAGGAGTTTTTCATCTGGACATCCCCCTAGAATTCAGGCAGTCTGTGATCCTGATTTAGAAAAAAGATTAAAATGTTACTCTATTAACTTCTAACTGAAATTTACTAGTCCCTTCAATGTTGAATTTTATCAAGAATTTGCGGGAGGTCATAGCAACAACTGTAATTTTGTTACCCAAACAGTTTAAGTGCATTTTCAGTTTAGATAAGTGTTTGGACATGGGGGAAAACATTGGCACTCACCACCACTTGAACAGTATGTTTATTATCACACATGCCTCCAGAACTTAGTTAACTCTAAGTTAATAAAGAAGCATATGCATTTTTATAAAACACATTTAACTTAAAAATCTTTTTGATAATTTTATTCTAATAGAGTTGGTTACATTTGTAATCCTGGGAGTTTAATTTTATGTGGTATAAAACATCATGCTGAGAAGTGTCTGTAGGCTTTGCCTGACTGCTTAGACTGCTAGAGAGGGCTTTGGGGCAGGAAATAGTGAGCCTCCGTGTCAGAGGGAACAAAGATAAAAGCTCTTTACCAGGAGTGTATGTGATGTGCTCAAGGGACATCTCAGGGGCCAGGGATGAGGAAGCAGAAGGAATAAGTTGGGGGGGTGGTGGTAGAAAAAGAGCTCAGTGAGGTAGAAACCCAGATCATCTCATCATGGTGGTACACACACACGATGAGAAATGGTTAAAGACTTTTAAATCAGGGAGTAAAATTAATAAAATTCAGAAACCTCAATGATGATAAAAATAAATTAAATAAAAACTAATTAATACCTAGAAAAGTCTACCTAACCGGTATAATAGACTTGCTCCCTATGAGAGCCATGAAAATACATTGCTTTTCTCCAAAGCAATTGCTTGTTAAATCAAATGTTTCAGGGTCGGGCTGTGCTATACTTTATCAGTAGAAAATTAGACCATGTGAATTAGAATACTAGCTAGAAACAATTCCCTTTGCTGCTTTCAATTATCTACATGCTGAGCTTTCTAAATTTGTGCTTGGTTCCCCTCCCCCACCCCCCCAATAAATTTGCCTCCTTTTGTCTTGTCTTAATTTATTTTATATCTGCAATATCAAAGTTTCCAGGGGTAAGACTTGAAGTTAGTTAGAATCATTTATTGTCTTATGCACCAGGAAAGAAAGCAGATGTGTTTTTATCAGCTTTGCCATTGTGTGATTTTTAACAACACGTTTGCCTGGGCAGTCCTCCCTCTCCTTCAGAATGAGACTCTGTTAAGCCTCATTCTCCCAGTTCAGCATTCTTACAAGGCTACTTGTTATCATGGTGAGGATTCTCATGGATGTTTCCTTCTTGTGACATGTGAACAATATATACCAGATCATAACCGTTTTCATTCCTATTTATACAATCCTTCCTAGGTTAGATCTTTACTATACTCACCATCTGTTTATTTACCCCCTTATTTTCTTCCAACTAAGAAGACACTGGTTTTACTGTTTTGTCTTGCTTAGTTTTTAAATAACTAAATCTAATGTTCTTTCTGCTACTCTTCCAATAGAATATTTATTCTTTAGACCTTAAGTTTGTGGAGCCTTTTTAAGTCATTTTAGATTTTTCTTCCTCCCCATAATATATCTTTTGTTTGTCTGTGTTTCTCAATTTGCTTGTTTGCTACATTCATTATTTTATTAGCTGATATTTATTAGGATGGTTTGCTGAGGATTTTTTTTTTTTTTTTTTTAAAGAGAGAAACCACTTTTAAACAGGGAAATGAAAGAAGGTACATTGACTCACCATGAGACACTACTCAAGTTTCTTCTTGGCAGCTAAGAATTTTGAATGGACTTTTTAAAATTGAAATACCAGCTTCGAGAACATAGACTTGGGTCTAATAATGGCTCAGTGATTGTTTTTGTTCATTCATTTATCAAATATTTGGGTCGTTGCTACATATTAGGCATCACAACAGATATTTTAGGATATACAGTATGATTCCATGCCTTCCTGGAACCTGCAATAGAATGGGAATTTAGGAATTAAGCAAAACTGTAAATCATACACCCAATTTTTGTGAATTTTAAAACTACCCAGATCAAGAATGTGATGCTGAATTATTTCACAGGCAATTGGCAGGATTTCTCTAAAGAGATGGTGTTAATGCTGATCCCTGAGGAATATATGCTGATTACCTAGGTGATTGGAGCCTGGGAGAGCATATCAGGGAGATGATTTGGCACATTCGTGCATTATGGTGAAAGCTGAGAGAATACAAAGGACTGTGTCAAGAAACGAGACTGAAGGAGGAAGCAGAACTGGATTGCAGTAGGCACTGTAGGCCATTTGAAGTGTTTTAAATTGTCTTTCCATGGTAAGTGGGAAACAAACAAAGGGTTTGTAGAGTGGGTGGAATTGATAGACATGATTTGTATTTTATAAAAAAGAGGTCCTGAAAATATTATGCAAAAGGAATTTAAGAAACAGTGTAAATGCTGTTTTGTGGGTTTTTTTTTTTAATTACTTCAGTGATAGTTTTTAGTAATAAGAAGAAAAAGAAGAGAACCTGTTCTGACAATGTAACGGAAACATAAACAACAGAACTTGGGGTTTGATTGTGTATGGGATGAGGAAAAGAGAGGAGGTAAGAAGAATTAGAACTTTGGATTAAATGCCTGGATGGGTAGTGATGCTTTGGACTGACCGAGAGTACCCTGAAGTGAAATATATTTTGAAGGAAAGGAGATGATTATGGTCTTACTTTGAGACCTGTTAAGTTTGAGATGTTGGTGAGAAATTCTAGTGGAGATAACAAGTGATCAGTTAGGTGATATATGAGTCCTGTTTGACTAGTCAGGATTTAAGACAACTAGGAAGCACAGAACATAGGGCAGTGAATACAACCATGGCTCTGTAGACTGTAAGCACACAAAAAGGTCAGGAGAAGAGAGAGTGCTGGGCATTAAACACTCACTGCTGATGAATCAATGGATGCATAAAAAGATGCTCACCTTTTGTCAGGTATTAGTTGAATATGGCTTCCTGTGTAGGGATTGGATGTAAGTGCGGGCGCATGACTTCACGCTGGGTAATGACCAAATGCAGTCTTAGGAGGTGCTCCAGGTTGAGGGAAATTGGAAGGGGAGATGAACCAAGAGGACTATGGACTTTGAAAAACAATCTGAGTGTTTTGAAGGGGAGAGGGGTGGGAGGTTGGGGGAGCCAGGTGATGGGTATTATGGAGGGCACGTATTGCATGGAGCACTGGGTGTGGTGCATAAACAATTAATTCTGTTATGCTGAAAAGAAATAAAAAATAAATATAATACCATTTTTTAAATGGTATCACAAATAAACCTTTTCTTTTGGAACAATTATAAATTTATAAAAAAATTACTAAAAAAGTATAGAAAGTTTCCATATTATTAACATCCTACATTAGTCTAGCACATTTGTTGCAATTTACAAACTGATGCCTATATATTATTTTAAATAAAATCCACACTTTATCTAGAAAAAAAAAAAAGAAGAAGAAGAAGAAGGGTGCTCCAGGCACTTGACCTGTACAATAACCACATGTGTGCACTGCAAACCTGGGAGGGCTGGAGGGCCCTGCGATCGATCCATATGACAATACTGCATCCTAGTGATTCACTTCTGTCAGGCTAAGAGCCAGATGTGGAGAGTTCCTGGAAAAAAAAAAAAAAAAAAGAAAAATTGAACTCATTATTGCAAATTTTCTCCCTGTGGGAAATCTTGAGAAGTCATTTAGGGGTGGGAATTAGGAATGGGAGGATGAGGAGATGTGGAAAGGTAAACCAATAACAATGGCTGATTTGGGAGAGCCTGTAATTCATCTAAGACTCTACTATAGAACCCTTCTTTGGTGGGGAGGGTAGAAAAATTGCACCACACCACATATTAAACTCTGCTTCACTGTCATATAAAGGATAGGGACCAGAGACAATTAAAGAACTATGAGTTCTAGGGGTTTAAATAGGCAAAATATTTCAAGTAGTGTTGCCTCTTCTGCCTTCCCCTTAATGGTAAACCCATATTGAGAGCTTAAAAATCAAGTAGGAATTAATTTCAATAAGATAGTATTTCTTCAGTACTTACTTATTTCTACATCCTTTTTACTTTCTAACATAAAACATTAAAAAGTACTAAAGGCTGGCAGAAGAATGTTCTAAATGCCAATTAGCTTAGAATCTACTAATATTTAAAACTGACTTCTCAAAGAATAAAAGAAAAACACTGCCATGAATGGATCTGCAAATCTGGAAGAGGTGCAGAAGACCTTTAGCAGCAATGGAAGGAAGATGAGTATTAGTAAAGTTTGTAGAATTAAAGGGTGTTAGCTCCTTGGTATGCAGATGTAGACAGTTGCATTATCTAACCGTGATGATTTAATGTTAAATTATCAAGGAACACTGAGTGTGCGTGAAGGGAAGAAAAATAATGATAAATTAACTGTATCCCAGATCCTTTCTCAATGTTCAATACCTTGATGGGTACCTGCACACAAAAGCATTTGCATGTGTGACTTTTATGATTTCCAATATACTGGTGTCATCTTTTATGAAAACTAGACTACAGTGTTCTGTATCGTAGAGCTATTATTTGAACTATTTGGATGAAATAGAACCAAATGTACACCATGAGGATTTAATAAAGAAGTACCTAGATTTTAATTCATTCTACCATTCCACATTTGCTTATTGAATGCTTACTATCAGCCATGGTCTGGCCCTCTCCAAGGGTTCAGGATGTCACCATGAACAAAACAGAGTTCTGCTCTCAATGGCCTTACATTCTTATGAGAAGAAATTGGTAATAAATAAACAAGTAAATGCATAGAGTATATCAGTGCTGTTAAAGGCTATGAAAGAATATAAAGTAGGGAAGGTGATGGAGACTGCTCATCAGGGTGGGATGTGTGATTTTGTACGGTCTTCAGATCACATTTGAGCAGAGGGTTGATTAAGACAGAGAGGGGGACTTGTCAGAACAGGGGCGGGGAGATAATTTTAGGGAGAAGGAACAGCAGGAAAAGGATATAAGGCAGAAACACATTTTATCTTTTCAAGAAGAGCAAGGAAAACTGCCTTTTGTATTCAAGGTGTCCTTGGATAATTTTTGCTTTCTTAAAACTGATCTGCTTTTTAAAGCAAACTTTCTTAGGGATCAAAAACCAAATTATTTAAGTAAGGCTATAGATAATTTTAATATAAGTAGACTTAATAGATTAAAGCTATAATGCTAGTTTTTATATAGGTAAGTATGTGAGAGAGTATTTCTTTTTCTGTTGATGGAAATTCTGTTTATGGTGGTCAGTAAAATTAAATATTGAATATTGCTTCAACATTCAGTAATCATCATGAAATAAAATGTGTCTCTATTTCTGTGGTTCTCTTTAAAGTGATTTATTTTCAGGGCAGTCCTCTGCAAAATGAAACACATTCTTTCGGTCATACAAGTGCAGAACAATGAAGTTCCATGCACCTTCAGTGTAGTTTGTGTCTTTATTTTTCAGTTCTCAGAAGCCTGCAAAATATATTGAGGCTATGGAATGGGGAACTTACTCTGCATCCAAAAGTAGGCTTGGAACAGGAGATTTCCCTCACAGCAGTAGCTTGGTACCTGGTAAGGGTTTTAAAATTTCATCCGCCCCAATTCTTAAAGCATAGTTGCCTTCCCCTGGTTGCTCCATCACATGAAAAGAAGTAACAACTTTCTCTTCCTGTTAGTCTAGCTGCTTAAAAATAACACATTCCAGCAAGGAGGGAGGGAGACTACAAGCAACAGGACATATGAGACTTGCCAAGGGGGCCAGCATTTCCTGGCTCACAATTGCAGGAAAAGCTTTGCTCCATTATCAATGGGACCTGGATGCTTTGATAGGCAATTGTTTTAAAAGCTAAACAACATTTGCAGTCGAAATATTGTGTGTGTTATACAAGGCTTGTGTGGAGGAAATATAGCACCAGATGGATCAGACAATAGTCTTGTCTGATGTTTTGTTCTTTTACTGGTAATAAAATAAAAACTCAAAAAAACCAACCATATACAACTTTGCTTTTAATAAAGTCTCTGTTGTTTTACAGAAGAATGGTGGAACTGTCATGAACAATACTGATTTCCTTTGCAATAATTGCTGATTTTAAAATGTGCTGAATTAAAATAGACTTTGCCCAGAAACAATAGAATGGCTGTGACATCACAATTGCTTTGAGTAAGGACATTCCTTATTATGCACACTGATCCATCATCTCCAGTGGAATTAGGAAAAAAACAACTGTTTAGAAGTATACTCCCCCTATAGTCAGGACAGAAGCATGACTTCTAAATTCATTTTATTTAAGCAACATCTTTACTAATATTGCCTTGCTTTCTATTGTAAACTCCTATGAGAAATAGATAAGCAGATGATGGATAATTTAGTATATTTATTAAATATATGCTTAATATATATATATAATACATATTAATAAATAGGTATTCTCAGAAAATTCACTAGCTATGATGATCTTCCTAAAGTACGGTTAGGAATTTTTCTTTTTCTTTCTCAGGAAGAAGAGAAGAATGGATGAAAAATGTCATTAAATAAGTACCTGTAAAAATATCTCCTCATGATAAATCTTACAATACCATGTCTTATCTTCAAGTGATAGAGAGGCTGACAATTTTTCAAATACTGTGTGGCATTTGGTCATCTTCAGGCAATTGCTGGTCTCCCGTGCTCTGGGTCATTGAGATCATAACATCTGTATGTGAGGCATGTTCTCCATTCCTGTTTCCACCTGATAGCATACACTGATTTCGTTATACAGTCAGTTGGATTCTGATGCAGTGCTGGGATAATTATGATTCCAATATACTCTGATGTTATCTTTAATGGGTCTCTCTCTGTGTCTTCCTGCATGTAAAGAGGTAGAGAAAAATGCAACCTTACCAAAAAAAGTGAAACTTAGACTAGATAAATATTTCACAAATATGCCAGTTATGCTCATGGTGTGTATTTAAAGGGGATGGATTCCTATTACACACTCAGCATCTATCCATCTTCCACCATGTTGAGAATATTCTATGCCTCTTTTGTATGCACAGCTGACATGTGTCCTGCAGAAGGTCTATGATTCTGACAAATTTGACTTTAGCTTAGAAGTGATTTTTTTGTTTGTTTCTGTGGTTTTTTTTGTTGTTGTTGTTGTTTTGAGATAAAGAGTAAAATAATCATAGCTTGACTAGAAAAATTACTCTGGTTGGGTGGATTAACGATATTAAAGAGACTCTTAGCAGAGAGATTAAAAGATGTGAGAATACCTTAAGAAATATTTAGGGGGAAAATCCACTTTTATACTGGATATGTTTGATGAAGGAGTAAAAAAGTAATGACAATTTTATAGTATTTTTATATTGAATCATATTTGGATGGCAATTAAAATACATCTTTGCTGATTATAGTAGCCAATATTATCTGGTTTAAAAAATGTCCAAATTGGAGTGCCTGGGTGGTTCAGTGGGTTAAGCCTCTGCCTTCAGCTCAGGTCATGATCTGAGGGTTCTGGGATTGAGCTCTGCATCAGGCTCTCTGCTCAATAGGGAGCCTGCTTCCCCCTCTCTCTCTCTCTGCCTGCCTCTCTGCTTATTTGTAATCTCTGTCAAATAAATAAATAAAATCTTTTAAAAAATATCCAAATCTATAAAAAATAATAAAGTCCAAATCTTAAACTATGATTTTAGAGGTGTGTCTTTAAGCAATTAACAATATAATTTAATTCAATCATCATATGGAAATAACACTACTTAGAAAGGAGATTTTGAAGATATTACTTAACTTTTCCTAAGTGTAGGATTTTAAAATGAAATTGTGTTAACTAACACTCATTTCACATGTGTTAATATATATGAACTGTGTTGCAAATAACAAGTTCTAATAAGTGTGTATGCCTTCCACATTCTTTGCATTGTTGTTGAATATAAGCTGACTTTTGAGAAATTACCCAACTTTTCTAGTTTTGAAATCTGATCTGATAGGAGTATAAATCTCCATCCACCCAAATATTTTGGATCATCCCAAATTCTGAGGAGCCTAATCAAGTAGCAAAACTTCATATAGACCTTTTATAAAATACTTGAGTAAATTTATAAAAAATCACTCTGTGGTCCTACCATAAAACTTCTTTAAGATATTTTAGGGTTCTTGGAGGGTAGAAGTGATGGCTGGAGTCCTGGTTAGTTGATTTGCTTGATCTACATCCTGCCTAGTAGCTCAAAGAATCTTATTTCCAGGGAGAAACACATGCTATTTGACATACAAAACGACAAGAAAAAATATTTTACAATCAAGTTGAAGAAGTTAAAATTGAAAAGATAAATCAAGCAAAGTATTTTTAAAAATCAACTACAATATTTGTAAAATAGAATTAGGTTCAGACTTAATATTTACTTTTATTTTTATACTGGCTCCTAATGGAACTTAAAAACAGCTGGCTTTGTTGATCTAATGGTTCCATGTAAGACTGACTAGACAGAGTCAGAATCATTAAAGTTCCATTCTCATCAGATTTGTGCTTGAGAAAACTGAGTATACTCCTGCAATAATTTATTATAGACATTTCTTTGTTTGTCTTAGAAATATTATTAAAATGACAGAAGGGGATAAAATGAAATAGTACAGCAATTATACAGTTTAAAATTTTTCAATAATAGAGAAGCATTCAACTACATCTTTCATTACCACCATCTGCGTTGTATATAACATTTTAAGATTAACAACAGGCAGGGTTTTGTTTGTTTCTTTGTTTATAGGGAATTCAGACCAAAAGAGGTTTTTCCCATCTCTGGAGAATATTGTAAAAAGAAAGTTATCTTTCTTGGATGACAAGGACATTCTCAAGGTCTTTCCAAGACTATCTGCGCCCTTCACCCTCCTCCCATAATAAACCTACTCTAGTCCCTCAGCGATGAATATTTTTATTCAAAATAAAGAGTACATTATCTTTTTGTCTCACCTAGTTAAAGAAAAAAAATAATAATGATAAAGTCTCATCTTCTGGAATGCTAAGTACAGCATGGGTTTAAATTTCAACACTAAAATGGAACTCAGGGTTGGAAAAAAGTCATCATTTGTGGTTTCACAGAAATTAATGTTCTGAATTGCATCGCCTCCTAATGGCCTCATAGAGTTACCACAATTTCCAGTATGGGTAGCTCACTTCTCAGTTCAGTTCAATTCAATTCGATTCAATTCACCTTTGTTCAATTCAATTTCATCACATCACAATTTAAAGATTGTGAAGATTTCATTGATTACTTTTTGAACAGAGGGAATACTCTGATGCTGCAGATTGCAAAGTACAAGAAACTCCCATCTTTGTCTCAAATGAACTAATTTTATGAACCATTGATTTTAATTACTAGTTGTAGTAATTTTATTAAAAAGTTCTGTTCTTTTAAATAATAACAAAATATAATATATTCCAATACAAATAGTTGGATCACCCTCCTGCCTAAGGATGAGAGTGCAACCAATCCTGAGCTAGTGTTTGGCAGACAGAATCACTGTGATAAGATATTGAAGTCTAAATACAAAGTATTTGGGGTGCTTGAATGTAGTGGGACACATGGTCCAGCGAATAACTTCTAAGAATGTTGGACTGGAAATGAATTAACTTTGGATGGATGTCAGAATACTACTTTCTAGTCCTCACTCTGATACCAATTGTGTAATCACAAATGAGTTATCCAAACATCCCCTGTCAGACTTTTCAGTTATAAAATGAGAGAAGAAATCCAAATAACTCCTTGAGCTCCTTCTTGTACTGGATTTCTACAATTCTAGTTTTTGAACTTCCACAGGTTAAAATCCAACTAGTATTCTAACACATATTGACAGGCTTCAAATAATCTTTGAGTCTCCAACTTATTTGTCAAGTCCAGAGTTGAACTCAGATATGTAGTGTATTTTCCATTATAAAAATCTCTTTCATTAATTTTCAACAATATTTAAAAATGCAAAGTAAAACATACATAAAATAGGTTTATAGTTATGTATGAAATGCATGTGTAATAGACACAAAATGATATTACTAGTTACTCATAATTTGTTTTTTTAAATCAGCAATAATTACTTAAAACACCCTTAGTTCCTTAGTATAAAAAGAAAGAAAGAGGAAAGAAAAGGGGGGCAGTCAGGAAGGAGAGAGAGAAAGGAAGGAAGATGGTAGGAAGGAGAATAAGACGGAAGGAAAAAGGAAAGCAGATAAATAACTGAAAAAAGTAAAAGCATTTTAATAGCCATTTCAGATAAGAGTGGATATTATTCTTAGGTATTACACAAAACTCAACAAGTAATTTCTTAAATCGTTTGTAATGTAAAACCTGAAAATACATTTTTTATCTTTCGGTACTGTCACATTTAAATCCCATTGGTCTATCTTGCACACTGAATGGAACTTTTACCCGTGTATGACACGTATTACTTGGAAAATATTGGTTCACAAAGTTAAGGAGATCTCTTAGATCTTTACATTTTTTACTCTTCAGTATCTGAATAGTATTTTACATATTTTACTTTCAGTATCATGTTTATTAATATCATTACCAAACTCATATAAGAAAAGCCTTGAAATATTGAGACACTGTCAAGCTTATGGTAACAGATGGGAATCTTCTAAAACTATGAGTTTTCACTTAGAAGCTTAAATTTGCTGTGGTTGTCAGTTGCTTTCTTTAACATTACATGCCTACGTCATTCATTTTTGAGAAAATGTCTGCCAAATATGCAAATCTCAATAACCTTGTTTTTTCTGCTTTTTTTTTTCCCAAGTAAAAATGGTGTTCCTTTAAAAAAAAAAAAAAAAGCTAGTTCAGTTCAGCTCACAACTCAATTGAGCAAAGTGTTTTTCTTCAAGAAAGCCATCCTACTTCAATGTGCAGAAATGCTTATGTGAACTTTCCATTTTATCACAAAAATAAGTTTCTTAAATAGATGTGTGAGGTTCAGATGTAAAACTTCAATAAAATGAAATAAATAAATAAATAAAAATAGACTCACTAATATTGACTGCTCCATTAGGGGTATAATAAAGTGAAACTGGATTTAAATAAATTAGAGTGGTAATGAAGAATAAAGAATGAAGAATATAGCATATTTTGACTCCACTGTCTTGATTGTTACCAAAAATACAAGGTGTTTTACCTACCCTTGTTTTTATACAATTAGCACAAATGTTAACCCAGGGAAATAGGTAATTTGTCATAGAATTATTATGAAAACAGTTTTGATCTCATCAAACCCACTGAAGGGCTTTGGGGATTCTCCCTGCTCCAAGATATCAATGATCCATGCATTTAGAATGATTCCTAAGGAGGAAGGGCATACCTCTAAATGGGACTAACCACAAGATTCTATGTTAAATAAATAAATAAGGCATCCCGTTGGACTTTCTAATAGTAATTATCAAACACAGAGGTGTGATGCTGGAGGAATTCATCAGAATAGGTCATCAGTGGTTGACCTACAAGCTGGACCCCAGCAATCAAAGGCTCCTCACCCCCCCTCTGCCCTTGGAATGTACATTCTGCTTACTGTTCCCACGGTGGGAGCTGTTCCAAGAGGTAGCTGGAGAGACGAGGGTGCTGTTGAGACCATCTGGACAGTGTATGTGACTAACCCTAGTTAGGCGCCTATATAAATTTTTAAGATTCTGGTGTATCGATGTGGAGATTTACTCATCCTGTGGCCATTCGAGATAAGTCTCTAAGTAAGTTTTCTCACTTATTAATACTGCCACCTATCAGTCTAAAGTGGCCTGACTCTGTCCACACTCTCTCTTTGACCTCTGCATACGGGGCCAGTTTGTGAACCAACACGAACTGAATCTTTAACTAAAGTCGGTATTGTGGGTAACAGTTGGATTGAAAAATATCCCTAAATGATCCTCAGGTGTTGAGAATGTTTGTCCATAAAAAGAGAAAGAAGGGAAAAAAAAAGCTTGCCTCCTGTAGCAGATTTCATAATTTATTATCAAAATATTAACTCTATTCTGCAAGGAGTATTATATATTCCTGCTCTGATAATGTCAGCCTTAATTACGTTTTGTTTTAGTGAAAGAAACATGAGCAGTGATGGGTGCTACTTCTGAAAAGAAAGTTGAAAGGATGTTACCTAGCTTCACTGTTGTGTTCTTCTTTGACTGCCAGGGAGCAGTTTCTCACTGTGAAGAGCTTTTAGATCCAAGCAAAGCCACATGACCATACAATGTGAGTGCAAACAACATCTATTGTTGAATCCCATTGTATTGTTGATTAACCTAGCTGAAACAGCTACAACCTCTATGAAATATGATGCAGCAGTCATTAAAATGCAGGCTAAGGTTGAGATGCTAGTATAACATAAGAGGATCTCAAAATTAGGTGGCAATAGGGGTGTTTGAGGTAAGGAAAAATGATGGAACAAAAATTTAATAGTTGAACTTGTTATCATTGAAAGCAATAAAGGGCAGAATTCATGTTGCAGAAAAAGGAAGCAGTTAGAAAACTAAATGAATAACTATAGTTTATATTTATGAACTACTTCCTAACTACCATGCTTGTGCTAACTCTTAACAGAGATTGTCACAAAATCCTCAAATAGTTTTAGGCTGTTTAACTGTTTTTATCATCATTCAACTCATGAGAAAAGAAGGCTTATAAAAATTAAAGTATTTCTTAGTTTGAACCAGATTTAATTCCAGACAATCTAATTTAGATCAAGAGCCTTATCTCCTTTTCACTCTACCCCTTAAATGGGGCATTCAATTGTGTGTGTGTGTGTGTGTGTGTGTGTGTGTGTGTGTGTGTGAGACTCAACATCAATTTTCTCTATACAGCAATTCCAGAAATTTCCTTTGGCATATGCCCCCTCTCATTTTTAATCTATTTATTTATTTATTTATTTATTTATTTATTTATTTATTTATTTTATTGAGTGCATCAGCTCTGCAGCTCTGTTGTTTCCAGTGTGGGCATATTTAAATTTGAGCAACGGAGGGCTGATCCATAGACATTTGTGTAGTAGTAAGAGCAAGAAACTCTTTTACCCACTGTGATTTATGGACAACTACCTTATAGTTCTGAGGGGTGAGATCAGAACCGACATCTGAGAAGCCAGAAACAGAAAGAAACAGAGTGAGAAAAACCAGGGCCAGGTCCCTTTGTTTGAGCCTTGAACCAAATCACACCTAAAATCTGAATTTGTGAAACTCTAAATTCCTTTTTTCAGGCTTACCTTAATTCGGTTTAGCTTTTCTGACTTCTCTTTCATCTTAACCACTCCTTTACCAAGTCATTTTCTTATTGTTAATGTGTGTGTCTTTTTCATTTGGATACTCTCTGACGGCAGAGGCCATCTCTACCTTGCTCTTCCCCATAACCTCCCACAAGTTTTGGCTACAGTAAATTCTCAATAAATGACTGAACAATTTCTCAGATAGCCAAACTATTATGTCTAGCCTGATGTAACAATAATGAACACGCATGTCTTTAATTCTCCTTTTTGGTCATTTGCAAGAGTCACATTTATCTAATTTCTCATGATAGTAAATGGAATGATTCCTAATTTTTTGCTGAAATGGCTCTAAATATTTCAGAGGAATCTGAATCGTGGAAAGCAAATTTGTGTGCATGTGTATGTGTGTGTGAAAGAAAGAGTTTCAGTTTCCTTTCCATTAAAGTATTGCATGTGAGCATGACTACAGCAGAGTAAGAGTCAACACTCACACGGTATTCCCGGCTGTTACGCTAAGGGCTGGGCTATAGTTCGTGCCCGGTTCTCATCACCAACTGCTCTCTGCACAGCCAGGGTTGAACTGTCTCTACTGTATGTCTGGATGAAACTGTACATCTGGATCAAATTTCTGTAAATGAGATGGGGAAATTATTTGGCATTTTGTTTCCCATGTTTGTCTGAGAGGATTAAATTAAATTTTGCTGATTCATCATTAAGTAAACTACAGAAGATTTAGAAATCTTCTCCAGTAAAATTCTTTATCTTACACAGTTGCTTTCACTGGTAAATAATTTAGCTCAATTTTTTACTTTTTCCAGACTTTTGGAAGTCCCAGAGTCATCAATGTTTAATGTTGAGAGCTACTTTGGTGATAATGTAATATAACATCTTTGTTTTCTGACCTTGACACAGAAAGGTTAAGTTGTTTACTCAAGGGCTACCCAGTGACTACATCAGAACTTGAACTCGGTTTCCAAAGTCTCAATCCAAAAATTTTTACACTTGACTTTTTACTTACCTTAGAGTTCAAATTAGAGTAGGAACAATATTTTCTTACATATTCTCTTTCACTTGGAATCAGGTCTCTTAACTTTTACAAAAGAATTAAAAAATAAATATACCTGCTGTTGGAAAATAATCTTTTTGAACTAACTGCAGGTTACTTTTCTATTATAGCTATTAGTTTTGTTTTCTAATATTATCCTGTTTATTCCAGTTATGTTACTGAACACTCACTCTTCTAAAAAATAATAGTTTTTATTTTATATTTCAGTTTTGTTTTCAGATGACTTACTTCCAAAAGTCCTAACTTTGAGGAATCTCAACATTGTCTTCCATTAACTTTTTATAAGACAAATTTTACATACTCTATAATTCAGTTTGTACCTTACCTTTTAGATTTGAAAGATCAACAGTAGCTTAATATATGCACTGAATACAATAAAAATTAATAGAAAACCTACAGGAGAAACTCCTTTAACCAAAATGACTTACTTTTCCCAAAAAAACATAGACCTATGCCCATTTCACTCTGAATGCTCTGTAACCAGTTTAAAATTTGCCTGGGTACTTCTATTTCCATAAACTTAGTTAAACGTTTAACAAATAATTTGTGTTTATTCCTAAACCTATATATTCTAGCTATACTTGTAATTAAGATTATAACAAAACACTTTTGTTGGTTGTCTACTATTTTGAAACTCTGGGTGTGCATGTGTAATGGATACCTTTGGGATGTGCTCGCATGGCCACTTAAGGGAACCTAGTGATAAAACAGAACTCATTGAATGAAGAGTATATATCGATAGCTCTTGTGAGGTCTTAAATATTCTCTTAAGATCAATCATAACAGATCTTTTATCCATCTTAATAGAATTTATTAATAGAAATTATTAGCTCTATTAAGTAGAATCATATTTTTCATATTTTATTTATTTGAAGGAGAGAGAGAGAGAGAGAGCAAGAGAGAGGGAGTAGGGGGAGGAGCAGAAGGAGAGAGACAAGCAGACTCCCTGCTGAGAGCAGAGCCCACCCACCACACCAGATCCGACAGACTTGAGATCATGACCTGAGCCAAAATTAAGAGTCAAAGGCTCAAGTGACTGAGGCACCTATGTACCCACTAATGTAGAATCTATTAATAGAAATTATTTTCATTTTCATCATGCAGCTAGCGTGTTGAAATTATACTACTGAATGAGACACCTGATGGCTCAGTCAGATAGATGTCTGCCTTTGGTTCAGGTCATGATCTCAGAGTCCTGGGGTCAAATCTCACATCAGGCTCCTTGCTTCATGAGGAGCCTGCTTTTTCCTCTGCCTGCATTTCTCCCTGCTTGTGTTTTTTGTCTCTTGCTGACAAATAAATAATAAATAAAGTCTTAAAAAAATGAAATTATACTATTGCAAATTTGGTGTACTTATTGTATAATTTCCCTCATACTGTAAGGAACTGAAGCTCTTCAAATAAATTCAGTTCATCTCTCTAATCTCCAGTGTAGTTATCTCATAATTTAGGGGTAAGATAAATGTGTTTTTTGTTTTTATATAATGTTATAAAAGTTATTTTTATAGTTTTCTAGGTTTAAGAAAATTACAACTGGACATTAATGGACATTTCTACAAAGAAGACATCCAGATGGCCAACAGACACATGAAAAAGTGCTCCACATCACTGGGCATCAGGTAAATACAAATCAAAACCACAATGAGATACCACCTCACACCAGTCAGAATGGCTAAAATTAACAAGTCAGGAAACGACAGATGCTGGCGAGGATGTGGAGAAAGGGGAACCCTCCTACACTGTTGATGGGAACACAAGCTGGTGCAACCACTCTGGAAAACAGCATGGAGGTTCCTCAAAAAGTTGAAAATAGAGCTGCCCTATGACTCAGCAATTGCACTACTGGGTATTTACCCTAAAGATACAAATGTAGTGATCAGAAGGGGCACGTGCACCCAAATGTTTATAGCAGCAATGTCCACAACAGCCAAACTATGGAAAGAACCTAGATGTCCATCAACAGATGAATAGATAAAGAAGAGGTGGTATATATATACAATGGAATACTATGCAGCCACCAAAAGAAATGAAATCTTGCCATTTGTGACTACATGGATGGAACTAGAGGGTATTATGCTTAGTGAAATAAGTCAATCAGAGAAAGACAATTATCATATGATCTCCCTGATATGAGGAAGTTGAGAGGCAATGTGGGAGGTTTGGGGGGTAGATAAAGAATAAATGAAACAAGATGGGATCAGGACAGAGACAAACCATAAGTGACTCTTAATCTCACAAAACAAACTGAGGGTTGCCAGGGGAGATGGCTAGGGAGAGGATGGTGAGGTTATGGAATTTGGGGAAGGTATGTGCTATTAAGTGTGTAAACCTGGTGATTCATAGACCTGTACCCCTGGGGCTAATAATACATTATATGTTAATAAAAAAAGAAAAAATTTTAAAAAATTAAAAAAAATTACAGCTTTTTTTCTCTAATAAATTATAATCTCAACCTCTCTTACCCATACTCATCTATTTACTTTGAACCAAATAATAGGCAGAGATACTTGATTCCAACCATACTTTATTACAGAAAATTTTTTATAAATAACTAAACCCTACACCTTGAACAATACAAGTACAGCTATTTAAATAACAATATAATATAGCAATTAAAATATGACTATAAATAAAGTTAGTGATTGGTACCATCTAGTCTCTTAACAGAACAGTTTAAAGATTTTTTTTTTTTTTGACAGAGAGAGAGATCACAAGTAGGTAGAGAGAAAGGCAGAGGGGGAGGGGGAAACAGACACCCCACTGAACAGAGAGCCTGATTCAGTCTCCATCTCAGGATCCTGAGATCATGACCTGAGCCGAAGGCAGAGGATCACCCACTGAGCCACCCAGGCACCTCAACAGAACAGTTCAGAAAAAGAATAATAAGGTCAGGGCACCAGGATTGCTCAGTTAGTTAAGCATCTGCCTTCAGCTCATGTCGCAATCCCAGAGTCCTGGGTTCGACCCCCATGTCAGGCTCCAAGGAAGCCTAATCCACCCTCTCTTCCCCACTTGTGCGCTCTCTCAGTATCTTTATCACCATCTGTCTCTCTCTCTCACATGAATAAATAAAATCTTAATTTTTAAAAAAAGAATATTAAAGTCAAAATTTTGAAGTCCAAGACCAAGTGCATCACGTTAACTTTTTCAGCCTCAGTTGCAAAATAGTAAATGGGTAAAGAAAATTTAAAAAAATATAAATATGTGTGTGTGTGTGTGTGTGTGTGTGTGTGTAGGTAAAATACTTAAAACAGTGTTTCATTTAGTCAAGAAACTTGATGATTGTTACTCTCTAGTTCTCCTTTCTCTAGGTTTCCCTGGAGTGTTTTAGTAATCTTTAGCCTTTGCAATATTGACAGGTTTTTTAATGCTCATTTGGTGTTTGTGTCACAGAGATGCCACTGATGCTAGCATTATAGTCAGAAGACAAACATTATAATCAGAAGACAGCAGTAATATTTCTTTGTTTTATTTGGTCTATAATAGTTCTGACTTCTTTTATGATTAGTTGGAAATAAAAAGCTACATTTGGTCCAATTTGATTTAAAACTTAATCCAACCCAATAATTTTAATAGTCCTCTAAGAAAATACTCAGTCTTTGGAAAACGAGATCTTGACTGTTATTTCCACTTTCTCCATGCACTTGATATTCTCAAGGATGGTGTTAAGTAAGTAGAGTTCAGAGATAGGGTCAGCTGGGGACATTTATATCCATACAAAGGAAAAAAAAGAGAGTCTTTGGATTCATCCATCAGATACTTACTGGGTTTCAGTCCCCTGCAGAGTGGGTGTTCTGTGTCTGCCGCAGTATTTGGTTGGCTTGGTCCATTCTCTGGATCTTCTGTTGGAATTTGCTTCTGACATCTGGGGCTGATGAATACAAAATGAAATTACTTAACCAATGGCTCCCTACTTACTCAGCCCTAAATGTGTTGCAGACTTTACCATTCTTCTGTATGGATCCTTGGTTCAGGCACTCTACTCTACCCTGGAAGGTTCTTGCCACATGGGAACTAAGATAAGCTTGGAAGCTAATTCCAGAATCTATTTCCCTATGGCTTCCCATAACTGTAATGCTACTCTTCAAGCTGGCACAAGGTCCTTCTCATAGCAATCTTTTTCCAAGTGTCCCAAATGGAAAACTGGACGGGAGTTCCTTGTCCTCAGTTTTCTAATCAAACTGACACTTTCACTCCAGAAGGTCAAATCCAGAGAGAGATATTAGGGCATCTACCTGACAGCTTCTTTGCCTGGTACTTTCCCTGTAACAAGCAGATTCAGAGAGTCTGGTTATTTCTTCCTATCAGCCTGTCTGGTTCACAGCCTTTGATCTTGATTGGTTAAAATGGGAGGTAAAAAATTAAAAACTAATTTCTTCATCAGCAATGCTAGACTTTCAAGTCTGATATCTTCTTGAAAGTTCATAGCTGCAATATAATTTGAATATTGCTGTTTCATTTTTCCTTTTACTCTCCACTCTATCATTTTAATTCCTTTGAAGCAGGTGTGCCTAGGCTGACTAAGGAGAGCATCATGTCATGAAAATACACAGGATAATAACCTTTTAACTTTTCTTTTGCAAATATGATTTTTTTTCATAAACTATTGATATATTTTCTTTTTTTTAAGATTTTTATTTATTTGACAGAAAGAAATCGCAAGTAGGCAGAGAGGCAGGCACAGAGAGACGGGGAGGCAGGCTCCCCGCCAAGCAGAGAGCCCGTTGCGGGGCTCGATCCCAGGACCCTGGGATCATGACCTGAGCTGAAGGAAGAGGCTTTAACTCACTGAGCCACCCAGGCATCCCTATTGATATCTTTTCTATTTAAATTTATACTTAGGATATTAGATCAAAATATCTAAGAATTCAATGTTCAAAACAGGTTATGTGATCTTGTTCATAACATTTTGTTTCTATTTATTTCTATTAGTTAATGTATTATTTTTCACTGAATTAGGAGGAACACATATTCAAATACTCTTTGAAAAAAATCTTTCCTTATAGATATTTTAACAGTGAAGAGTGAAATGATGGTTCTTATATTGCTGGTGAAAATGAATAATATTATAGTATAGTATTTTAAATTAATTTATAGAAATAAAAAGGTAATATTTTAAGTGGTAATTTGATTAGTTACCAACCTACATTTATTAATGTAAATAATGTATGAGCTTCCTTCTTTCTTTTTCTCTTTCTTTCTTTCTCTCCCTTTCCTTCCTTCCTTCTTCCCTTCCTTCTTTCTTTCTTCTCCCCTTTTTCTTTTCTTAATCCATTTTAGGCTGTCTCTATGGATTCCAGCATTTGTCCCAGTATGATCTTATGTGGAAAGAAGTGATCAAAAAAAGCATCCAGGTTATGGTAAGCAGAATGCAGAATGAGGCCTAGAGTCTTGCTGACAAAATTTTATAATCTGTTATACGTGATTGAGTATCACATTTATTCCTAAACTACTTTCTACTATTATTACTTGCTATAAACTTTTTCCCAAAGTGCATATATTTAAAATTTATTTACATGTGTTTTCCTTAAACACTTGAGTTCTCTTACATTTAAGTTCCTGAAGTAATGCACTGATTTAATAGATAGAAATACTCATTTATTACAAAGGAACATGTTTTAGATCCTAAAAAATTTCATGGAATTTCTGGTACCATTCAAGTAAAGGAAGTAAGTTTCTAAATGTGTGGGGAAACTCTTATCCAGAGGACTTTTGAGAGGTCATAACTATTTCATATTTTCTTATGTATATGATATATTTCTTCTTTGAAGATGCTTCCATTATATTTAATCTAAACTAATATACTTAATCTTTTCATGTCTTGTTTTTCTGAGTCTATTTCTCTTTCTTTCCATTATTATCTATGAAATTTGATGAAGTGAAACTGGAATAAAAAATGATGATACCATTCAGCATGGTCCTCACAGTTCTCCACATATGGAGATAAAAAGAATGTCATGAGATTTAAAAAAAAAAAGTCACGTTTAAAAATGAAAAGTTAAATAAAGAACCGGCAAACATTTTAGAAAACCTTGTAATTCTAATTTGCCTTTTATTAAAGTTTAACTTTGATAACTTAAAATACTGGTTTTATATGTACATTATCTGCAACCTCATTATTTATAATGAGCGAATGCATTTTATATATTTAATAAAGTATTAAAAAGTAGTGGTTATGGCTTAGCTTATCTAGGCAACTTAAAATAATATTATTATTACTTTTTTTGAATGAAGAAATGAGGTAAGATAATCAAAACAACTAAGAAAATTAATAGTCAAAATTTAATCAAAATGGTAAAACAAATAATTCCAAAAGTAAACGAAATGTGAAATTTTACAATTGCTGGACAAAATCTAAGAAAATAAAACTCTTTGTGTTTTTTTTGTGTGTGTCTGAGCACATGGAAATGCACGATTGATAGATTACTTTTATTGTTATTATTTTCAAATTTCTAAAGACATATTTTAAGTATTTTCCATGGAAAAGAACCATATGTGTTCTTTAAATATTGGCTAAGAGAACTCCCTTGGATAAAATAAATATTAACACTTGGCACAAAATGTAAGTTGTGACCATATTTTGCTCAAACTACCTCAGTATTTTAAATTAAAGGAGGAAAATTATAACTTCTAAATTTAATTTTTGGGTAAGTTAAGAGCAAATCAATAAATGAGTAACAAATGATTACTTGTCCCCATGCCCCATGAACTTAGTTTCTATTTAATATCATACACTTGGAAGGAGCCTTATAAGAGTAAAACGAAGACTACCTTGGTCTTATTTTCCACTAGAAAAATATTATGCTTCACCTCTACTCCAGAGGTCAGTATGCTTCCAGCCTAGGTAGGAATTCGTTGAGTTCTGGAATGATTCTGCCTTGTAAAATAATATAGATAAAAAGAATAAAATTTTGTACCAATAAAAATATTCTATTACATATGAGTGTCATACACTTATGACTTATAACCCTCTCATACATACACGCATAGAAACACTGAATTAAGGAGTAAATTAATTGATAGACACTTGGCGCATATAGCATTCCTTTCCTGGATATTTTCTAGCAATCTTCCCAACTCTTACCTTGCTTTACAAAATTCTGTTTTGAACTAAATGCTGTTCTGATTGTTAACCTCAAAAAAGTGGATAACTGAGCTATAAGCATTACAAAATTGGTTCAAAGAATCAAGCACATGAGAGAGTAGATGAAGGAGATCCATTTTAATGCTTCATTTTTTTTTGGAAAAACAATCCTGAAAAAACATATGGCAACATTAATATGCGAAAATATAAATAACATGGGTAGCAGAAAATAGCTGGATAAAATCTCTCAACTAGGCAGACTGTACTAACTTCAAATTGTGGTCACAATACTCAGACCCCAAACAACTCTTTCCCTAATCTCACTTTTGGCCGATGACTTTGATGAATATTTCAGTGAGATCATAAAAGCAACCAGACAGGAACTTCTCCAAGCTCCCAACACCACATCTACCTTCTCGTCAGCTATTCTTTATTTTTTTGCCCATCAACGAAGGTGAATTCTCCATGCTCTTGCTTGAAGCAGATGTCTCCTGTTCTCACCTAGGCCACTCTATCTATCCCTCCCTCACCGCTCCACTTTCTCTCCTAAATCATCAACTTTCCCTGGAATCATTCTCATCTGCATGGCAACATGCTGTTGTTTCCACAATCCTAAGAGAAACAAACTGAAAACAACTCTTTGCAACAATTTGCCCAATCTCCTGCCTCCTTTCTGTTCCCCTTCAGCACTATTCAGGCAAAGAGTTGTCTACAGGCTTCTTGTCTATTCTCTCGTAAGATAAACAGCAGTTGCTTTTTTTGGTGGCAGGGCTGACCAAAGCTGTATTTTTTTTGTCCCTTTAAAAATGTTTCTACTGTCTTCTATGTGTCTTTCTCAAGAATGTATTAACTTTATAGTGCGAAAACGATAAAATTTTAAATGTCTCCATGTTGCTGGGTTCAACAGTTGGTTCTCAGCTTTTACCTTGCTTTGATTTATATCTAGCATTTGATTAAATTGATCACTCTTTATTTTTAATATACTTTGTTTGTATATATATTTTTAAAGACATTTATTTGGGAGAGAGAATGAGAGAGTGTGCACGTGCGCACGGGCACAGATGGCGGGAGGTGGACAGAGGGAGAGGAAGAAGGAGAGAAGAACAGGCTGGCTTCATCTCTCAACCCTGAGATCATGACCTTAACAGAAATGAAGTGTTGGCCGCTTAACCAACTGAGCCATCCAGATGCCCTGTGTATTTGTTTATTAATGGCCAGATGTCATACTCTTGGATTTTCTCCATTCACTGAGGCCTCTGCCTGGTCCTCCTGTCCTGTCCAGCTACGTAATGCTGGAGGCCCCAAGCACAGTC
Organism: Mustela erminea; assembly: GCF_009829155.1. NCBI lineage: Eukaryota > Metazoa > Chordata > Mammalia > Carnivora > Mustelidae > Mustela > Mustela erminea. The sequence continues at coordinate 81,118,142 of NC_045615.1, forward strand.
TTTAGAACTCTGCCCTGTTGTTTCTTCTTGGAGGATCTCAGAATTTTAAAGCCATTTATATGCCTGTGGGTCTCACATTTATATTTCTAGTCCACACACCTTTCCTGAATTTCAGATTCACATATTCAAGCCTTACTTTAAATCTTCTCTGGATGTTGAATTGATATTTTTTGAACAGAGCTTCTGACCTTGCCAACCACACCTACTTCAACCCCTACATCTCTGGAAAATTCAGCTTTTCACAGTGATGTGCATCTCAGTGGATAGCCTCTTCTTCTCTTCATTTGCTCAAACCCTGGAATCATTTTTGACTTCTTTCTTTCTCTTACACTGTCTAATACATCTACAAAAATGATTGGCTTTACCAGGAATATTTACCTCATGAATAATCCCTTCTCTGTTTTTACTTTGGTGAACCTAGTCCAAGCCACCATTATTTCTTACTTGAATTTTTGCAGTTAGCAACCTAACAGGTTCCATTCTTACTGTTTCTCCTCAAAATAGCACCTAGAATTATCCTCATAATATGTAAGTTAGAGGGATGCCTGGGTGGCTCAGTTGGTTAAGCAGCTGCCTTCAGCTCAGGTCATGATCCCAGGATCCTGGGATTAAGTCCCACATCGGGCTCTTTGCTCAGCGGGGAGCCTGCTTTTCTCTCTCTGTCTCTTCCTGCCACTCTGTCCTCATGTGCTTGCTCTCTCTCTCTCTCTGATAAATAAATAAATAAATAAAATCTTTAAAAAAAAATGTATGTTAGAAAATATTTAACTCTATCCTTCTATTTTTAAGTTGATCACAGAGTCTTATACCAAACTAAAATCTTACATAAATATTAAGAAGCCAAAGCATATTTATTAATAGGAGAATAAGTATGCTATGTTATATTCACATGATTATATTATCACTGAAAATGCTTCTATGTTCATTCATACTAATATGAAAAGTGTTTATGATAAATGTTTAGGTGAAAAAAATGCTAATTATATGATTACAAGTACATAAAACAATGATAAAATAACAAAGCCAAAACCAAGAATAATGATACACTGCATAAACAGAAACTAGAAAAAATAGGTCATATGTGTATGAGTTGTTTTCTTTGGGTAGTGATTTTTAAAAAAAATTTTACATGTTTCTGATGTGCTCTAATTTTCCTTTAGGGACATGAGTTATATTAATTATAGATAAGTGGATAGAGTTATGTAATAGTACAGCTTATACAGACAACTAAATTTAATTTAAAATTATAATAGATAACTTCTGTGCCCCAAATTATTACTTCTTTTTTTTTATCTTTTGGATGCAATGCCTGATTTTTAATGTGGTGGCCTACATTCGTACGTCTCTGTATTAACTTTTGTAGCTAACATGGAGGATTAACATGTATACATCTATTGAAATAAATATTTATAGAAATAATAATCTACATATTAGTAAAGATGTGTAAATAAGGAGACCCAAAGTGCAACTCTGTCCTCTCTGCTCACTAAACTAGTTTCTCAGCATTTTTTAAATAATGGAATAAAATTGATAATTTCAAAAGATTTTGAATGAT